>NC_056749.1:722567189-722789689 GCF_019279795.1 Protopterus annectens | reverse complement strand
CTGGGACACCGTCCGGTCCCATTGAAGCTGTGTTTTTGGCTTTGGATAGGGCTGTTTTAACCTGTGTGTCGGTGATTGATGGGACCCTACATTCTTCTGGTATGGTTATGGGCCCTTTAGGGTGTGAGAGGGGGGTGAAGTTTGCACTAAACCTGTCTGCCAGAATGTTGGCAATATCAATCAGTTCAGTGTATTTTGTGCCATTTTGCACTAACTCAGAGTAGAACGCTTTGTGGTTATCTTTGGAGTCACTGGCAATTTTTTTTTTTCAAAAGTAGCCTTGGATGATTTAATGAGGGATCGTAGTTTCTTGCTGATACTGATCAGGGATGTCTTTCCTTCTTGGGATTTTACTCTTTTCTGTACTAGTTTCTTCCTTCTGTTGTATAGCTTGTTTATGGCAGGGGTCCACCAGACTGGTTTCCTTTTTTTGGAGGAGTGAGTCTTGGTTTTATTTGGGTGAGCATGATCCATGCATTCCTGCAGATGCTCATAGAGTGCCTTTGTAAAGGTTTCAACAGCTTGGACAGCATTGTCCTTTAGCATGGGGGCTGTGAACCTTTCCACCTCGGTCTTAAGTAACGTGAAGTTTGCTTTTGAAAAGTTTTTCATGGTGGTTTCCTTGATTGGGGGTGGGAGTGGAATGTGGATATCCAAAGTGATTAGTCTATGGTCTGATCTAACCAGCGAGGGGTTGACCTCTGGTGTGGAACACCGGTCGCCCATGTTGGTGATGACCAGGTCCAATATGTTGTTCCCTCTTGAGGGGTGTTGACCAGTTGATCCAGGGCGTTCAAGTTTATAAATTCTAGGAAGCGTTGGGCAAGGGAGTTAGTACTTGAGTAGTTCTCCCAGTTTATGTTTGGGTAATTGAAATCACCCAGTATTAGGGTGTTTGGTAGGACCTTCATATTTCCCAGTGTCTCCAGAAATGCGGAATGGGGGTCCTGGGCCATGGTGGGTGATCTGTAGCAAGCTACAATTTGGATTGCAGTTTTGCCCGTTGTTAGTTGCACATGGATGATCTCTGATGCATTGTGCTGCGCCACTACCTGGAGGTGTGAGTATCCTTGATGAATATGGATACACCCCCACTTTTTGTGTTTCGGTCCTGGTTCTGTGGCTGAAAGGTATGGTATGAGTCATAGCCTAGTAGTGCTGGGGTGCTCTCAGGAGCCTTAAACCAGGTTTCTGTTACTGCACAGATGTCGATGTTCTCCATACTGAGGAGTGCCTCGAGTGCATGCATTTTGAGGTTTAGACTTCTGGTTTTGAGTAGCATTACCCTCAGTTTTTGGTTACTTGTGCTATTTATGGTGGTGGGTTTGTCTTTTGAGCCTTGCCTAAAAAAGGCACTAAGGGGGTGGCAAGAGCTTTGGCCAGTATTCAAAAGCCTAAGGGTGACAGGTGCAAGCCATCTCTTGCGAAGCAATGTGGCTTGTCGAGCATGTCATCCCAGGTGGACAGATACTGGATCTCCTTTCAATGACACCAGAAGCTTAGCCAATTGTTGAAATTGATAATTTTTTCTTTATACTGTGGCATCATTCTTGGTGAGGGCAGGATGCTACTCAGGGTCAGGGTCATACCAGCCTGGGCTACATGATCAGAGAGCTCTTCCATGTCTCTTTTCATGTAGTCCAGGGAGGTACGTCTCAGGTCATTCACACCAACATGGACAATGACAGAGTTGTATTTGTACTTGTTCTGGAGTGACCTGAGTATTTGTGTTATGTGGCGGATCCTGGCACCCGACAGGCAGCTAACTGTAACCTTCTCCTTGTCCAGCCTAGTTAGTGGGACATCAGTGTGCCTGACTATAGAGTCACCTATTACTAGTGTGTTGGGTATGTTATTTTGCATTAAGGGCTGTGATTGCATGTCACACTGATAATGTGAAGTATGTGTTTCATGGTTGGTGATGGGGTGTGGAGGTTGCTTGGATGTCTGCTTTGGAGGTCTCTGTTGCTTTTGCAGATTTTTATTTAGAGCCTCTGAGTATTTTTTCATGTATTCATATGTGTTATATTATTAGGTGTTGGTTTATTAGGTCTATGTGAGACTGGTATTGTGTTGCAAGTATTACCCTTCTCCTCTTGACTGTCAGTTCCAGTCTTGGGTTGAGAGAGCTTTGCCTCTAGTTTGGCTGTATAATTGCATCTCTCGCATATATTAGTGTTTGGTGGTAGGAGTAGAGGGTTGTCTGTGTACATGAGGCAGTTGTAACATTGCCTCAAAATGCCCAAATTCACCAGTTGGACTGGAGAGTACACCGGAAACTGCCCTTTGGACATACCTGAATAGGTTGAGTAAGTTGTTTTTCTGATTGGCTGGTGGGGACGAATAGAGAGCCTAGTCCTTCTGGACAGTATAGGGGGGGGTCTAGTGCTAGGGTTAATTAGTGCTTGCTATGAGTTTTAAATAGGTGCTTGACTGTGAAATTAATGGTTTGAGTGCTAACGTTGAAGGTTTGTCTAGTTCCAAGGGAAAAATTGAAGCGTAGACTTCGTGTTGCCGAGAATAGTTTAACTCTAGCTAAATGGCGCTGCCCAGTGCTCAAAACCGCACAAATGCAGTTTTTATAACAGGGAAGTGAAAGAGATAGAAATTAGCCCAAAATGGCCGATAAACTACTAACTTCTTGGCTGAAACCACTCCTCCAGGGATAGATAAGCTGCTCAAAGCTCCCCTCTCTCACAGGTGAACAGAGAAACTTCCTTCTATCCAAGTAAGGTATGGGAAACACAGAAACTTGTAACACAGCCCTGGATTCAGCAATAACCTGAAAACTGGACTATACTAGTTCAGAAAGGCGTGAAAAAGTATATATATATATATATATATATATATATATATATATATATATATATATAAATATTTTTTGTTTGTTTGTTTTTTTTTAGAAAATACAGCAGATACAATCAAAATTAGCCCAAAATGGCCAATAAACTACTAACTTCTGGGCCAAAACCACTTTTCCAGGGACAGATAGGCTGCTCAAAGCTCCTCTCTCTCACAAGTGAACAGAGAAACTTCCTTCTATCCAAGTAAGGTATGGGCAACACAAAAACTTATAACTCAGCCCTGGATTCAGCAATAACCTGAAAACTGGACTATAATAGTTCAAAAAGGCGGGTAACAAGTATATATATATTTTTTTTCAGAAGATACAATCAAAACAGCACTTTAAATGCAGAGAAAAGGCTATCACACTTTAGTGTGTAGCCTACAACAGTTAAACAGATTATTTAAACACAAAAATGACTTAATTCAAGTGCAGGCAGCAAATAAGTACAGTATGTAGCAATAACAAACTTTTTAAATCACAAATTTGCTAAAAAAACTGGTGTTTTAGGCTGAATTAGTAAGACAGCAAGAAAAGCAGAAAAATGATACTTAATCACTCCAAAGTCACTCTTTTGTCTCTCTGCTGCTGTAGACTCTGCAGAACACCTGGAAGGCACTTGCTGAGCGGAATACAAGCGCAAAAACTGTGCAAATGTGGTTTTTATAGCAGGGAAGTGAAAGAGATAGAAATAGCCCAAAATGGCCAATAAACTACTAACTTCTGGGCTGAAACCACTCCTCCAGGTACAGATAGGTTGCTCAAAGCTCTCCTCTCTCACAGGTGAACAGAGAAACGTCCTTCTATCCAAGTAAGGTATGGGCAACACAGAAACTTGTAACACAGCCCTGGATTCAGCAATAACCTAAAAACTGGACTATACTAGTTCAGAAAGGCGGGAAACAAGTATATATTTTTTGTTTTTTTATTTCAGAAAATAAAGCAGATACAATCAAAACAACACTTTAAATGCACAGAAAAGGCTATTGCACTTTAGTGTGTAGCCTACAACAGTTAAACCGATTTAAACACAAAAATGACTTAATTCAAGTGCAGGCAGCAAATAAGTACAATATGTAGCAATAACAACTTTTTAAATCACAGAAACACTAAAAAAACTGGCGTTTTAGGCGGAATTAGTTAAGACCAAAAGAAAAGCAGAAAAATGATGCTTAATCACTCCAAACTCTCTTTTGTCACTTTGCTGCTGTAGACTCTGCAGAACACCTGGAAGGCATTTGCTGAGTGGAATACAAGTACAAAAACTGTGCAAATGCAGTTTTTATAGCAGGGAAGTGAAAGAGATAGAAATTAGTCCACAATTGCCAATAAACTACTAACTTCCTGGCTGAAACCACTAATCCAGGGACAGATAGACTGCTCAAAGCTCCCCTCCCTCACAGGTGAACAGGGAAACTTCCTTCTATCCAAGTAAGGTATGGGCAACACAGAAACTTGTAACACAGCCCTGGATTCAGCAGTGTCCTGAAAACTGGACTATACTACTTCAGAAAGGTGGGAAACAAGTATATAGATATAAATATTATTTTTCTGAAAAATAGAGCAGATACAATCAAAACAACAATTTACCCAATTAACCAGTTAAAAAGCTCAAAACTGAGCCCTGTTCCAGCAGTCTTCAATCAAACAAGTTCTAACTACACAGTCCTGCCACTAGGGTACAGAGAAACCTTCTCCAAAAAAGGCGGCCTGGATCAGTGCACAAGTTATACAGACAAAGCTAAATCCAGCTAGCCTGAATCTAGTCTATGCTACAGCAAACAAGGTGTACTGATTTCAGAAAGAAACAGTTCAAGTAAGCATGCGCAATAAGCCTTTAACCAGAAATTCCCAGCACAGAAGGGCAGACTCTAGCCTCTCCTCCCACAAGAGTGCAGACCACAAACCTTCTTAATGTAAAATAACTGGCCTGAAGCCCAAGTGCTTAACCCAGAACTAATACACTTTTAGAATAACAGACACTGCGCCTTCAATCAGCAGTTCCCAACTTAGAAGGATGTATGCTACCTGTCCTGCCACAACAGTGCATACCAAAAACCTTCTTAATGTAAAACAACTGGTTTGAAGCCCAAGTGCTTAAACCAAAGGCCTTAGAATAACAGTTGCAATTTAATCAGGCTACTAACAAGCAGTAATAAAGGCAGCAGAATAAATTCAATTGAGTACTTTTAAGAAGAGGCAAAAGCAAAATAAGGTAATAAAGTAGGAAGAAACACAAATACAGTAAAGCAGATGAAGTGCAAATTTTTTTTTTTTGAAGAGGGAGGAAACAGAGCAGATTAAGATACTATAGGGGAATGTCCTTCCCAAGTGCTCTCTCTGTACACCGCAGAGGAGATGGGACTGGAAGGAGTATTTGAAATCAAAATATGATCTCACTGTACTCAGCTGAGTGAGCAAATGAGATGGGTCCAGGAGGAGTGTGCAAAAACAGATTTACAGCAGGGGCAGGCAATTCCAAAGCCACCAAGATTAACGGCAGAGAGACAGAGACACGCAATATTTACTGAATCAAAGACACACAATATTTACTGACTCAAATCTTAAATAAGTGCAGAGAAAAGTATACTTAAATCGGCTTGTGTCCAGCTGATATATGCAGACAAGTCTTAGTAGCCAGCAACTCCGATTAAAATGATATATACACACATACACACACACACATACACACACACACACACACACACACACACACACACACACACACACACACACACACACACACACACACACACACAAACATACGTTCTTTAATGTCATAACATTCTTGGTATTAAGATTATAAAATTGTATCTATTTCAGATTCTTGCTTATCAAAATAATTATAAAGTTCTACTTTAGAAGATCAAATTAACATAATATCAAAATTACAACAAGACGAGTATGCCAAAAAGGCACAACAATGAAAACTCAGAACAAAGAAATCCAGAATACCGAACAAAGTCACAGTGAATTGAAAAACACACAATGTACGTAAAAGGCACACAAAAAGGAAATCATTTTAGCTCTTTCATTCCTTTAATTGTCAGAACTTCTTCAGAATAATTAACTCATTCCACACTTATTTAAATAAAAAATGTATCTGTGAGGTCATTTGCCCCTACCAGTCAAAAGAGACAAACCATAATACAAATTATCTTCTTAAAAGCACAGTATTTCCCTTTCTTATAATACTTAATAAATTTTCAAATGTATATTCATTAAATACAATTATACTAAACAAAGAATATTAAAAAATATTATAAAACATATGTGATATACTTTAAGCCTCACTTATGCCAAATTAAACATTCTTATACTTTAAAAAACTTTTTATTGATACTTTATCATTTATTCCTAGAGTGCAATCTGCTCTCAGGAACACTTGCCATTTTAACTCTAAAAACTCTAAATATGAGTTAAAAGACTCTACAAATCTCTTTTTATCCACATTTTTTATTACTAAAAATTGAAACTTTCTAAAATGTGTACATGAAAATGAGTACCTAGGTAATGCATTTGTACTATCCTTTTTCTTTGTAGCCAAAATGTGTTCCCTAATTCTATCTGCTAACTTACATATAGTTTTACCTATATAAAAATGATCACAGTTCAACACACTGCAAGATAAACTAAGCCGTCACTTTTACATATAAATCTATCTTTTGCAATAAACATATAATTAATATGTTTGAAGTGAAATCTACCCACTGGCATAATAAATTTACAACAAGAACACTGCTGACAGGGAAATGTACCAAATTTTGAAATCTTATCTGAAACTCGTAAAATTAGATAAGCTTTCTAAAATCTGTTTTAGATTTCTAGCCTTCTCATAAGTAAATCTGGGCTTTTCTCCTATTATTTTCATAAGTTCTTGATTACCTATTATTATTTTCCAGTTATTATTTGTAATCCGATGAATATATGGCCTATCTACACTTACAGGTATGGGAAAAGAACAACTCAATTCTTGATCTTTACCTTTTTCTTTTTGAAAAGAGTTTTTTGGACTAAACCCTTTTTGCAGAATAAGTGGAAACTTAATATGTCTCTGTTTAACAATATTGTTAGAAATGGTAATGAGTTTCTCTAAAGGATAAACATGCTGCTGAAAAAGGTTAATAAGAAAATCAAGTTCTCTTAAAAAACTTTTTTCATCACTTATAAGCCTACTAATTCTTATAATCTTCCCTCTAAATATGTTGAGTTTCATAAATTGTGGATGAAAACTATCAAAATGGAGATAATTATTAACACGTTTCTTTTCTGTAGATATTATTGGAAAAAGTTATTGTAGAAACTTCCATTGAAACTTCCACATCTAAAAAATGTACTGTAACTCCCTTATTGCTTTCTATAAATTTTAACCATGAAATACTACTATTTATTTCTTGGATAAATACTTTGAATGATAAACTATCTCTATGTATCTTCTATAAAACTTGACATATTTATAATTGGACATTTTACACAGGTATTTTTTTCCCTACCAGCATAAAACTAAATTAGCAAATATCGGAGCTACTTCAGCCCCTATTGCTACTCCACTAATTTGCTGGAAAATACTGTTGTCAAACATAAAAAAATATTACTCAATATTAGTACTAACAATTGACAAGTAATTGTGACATCAAGTTCTAATTGTCCACCATATTTACTAAGGTAAAGCCTAACAAATTCCAGCCCCCCTTCTTGCTCAATAGACGTATAAAGAGAAACTACATCAATGGTACATAAAAAAATGTTTCTTTACCTGTAAATTCATAGTTCTTAAGTAAGCCTAAAAATACCCAGGAATATTTTAAATAAAATTCACTAGATTGAACTATTGGGTTTAAGATCTTATCTAAACCATATATATCTTAACAGTTTTATTATAAGGTGCAGAAACAAAAGGCCTAAAAGGAGGATAGACCAAATCTTTATGTATTTTGGGAATTCCAAAAAGAAAACCTAATTGTGGTTGTTCAACTATTAAAAATTCAAATAAAGCAATAGATATGTATCCTTGATGTATCATGTCCAGAAAACTTAAATCCATATTTTTATAACTTTTCTTAAAAAAATTTAGAAACTTTACTGTAACTTTTCCCATCCAAAAGCATTTCAAACATGGCTTCATTATATTTAACAGACTCCATAATTACAATATCATGGCCCTTGTCTGCTCTTATATATCTTAAATTTGAGTAACTACTTAAATGTTTAAGCACATCAAATTGTTCTTTGTTTAAATTATAACATTTAGTTAACCTATTTTTATATCCATAACAAGTCATATAATTCAGCTTTACATGTTGAAGAAAACATATTTAATATATTCACTAAAGGAGGTTAATTGTGCTTGGTCTTTTGAGACCATTATTTTCTGTTGTAAAACCACAAAAAATATATTTTAAATTAAATTTTCTAAGAAAACACTTAAAATCCAACAATGTATTCACCACAGATGCCCTATTAGTTGGCAAAAAAGAAAAACCTTTGGTTAACACTTCAAGTTCATCATTAGCAAAAATTCTATTACTTAAATTAAAAATAGGGCACTCAGGATTTAATATCCTTTGTTCTTGCCTTTTTTCTTTACTATTATATTGAGTCCCTCTTGATTCAATGGCAAACTTCCAAGGTCTGTTGTTTGTGAGAAAAAAGGAGAAGGGGGGGACTGTATCACTAGAGTCACTAGATTCAGTAACTGTAACCTCTTTGTTTAAAGATAAATCAGAGGAACCAGGTGCTTCCAAGTCTGTTGTATTCAAAAACAAATCAAGCCTGTCAAGGTTACTACCAGTTCCATCACCCTGTTTAGTTTTGGCCATTTGCTTCTCCATTTGAAAATGACCTTTCATGGAAGAAACCATTCTTCTTTATCACACACATGCACACTGCATGGAGACAGTTTTAAATTTGCCAGTCTTCCTTCTTCATATCTTTGTTACATTGGAGAAAATCAGAGTATCCAAAGAAAACCCAAGAGAACACAGGGAGGACAAACTATGTTAGGGACCTTTCTTCCAGCATCCTTAGTAAAGTTAAAAACAATTTACTTATTTTTTATGGCATGACTTTAGTTTTCACAATAAAGTTTCACTTTAAGGATGCCAAATAGTATGAGAAGAAGGGTTCAGGTATTATCTAAATAGATCACAGAGCTTGATAAATAATTATTATATATCAGTTTTTTTTAATTATAGGTCATACCTCTTCCTCATTGAAAATGACTGAGAAATATCCTTTGCTATGACAGTAATTTAAGGTAGTAATTGCTAAACAGCATATAAATCTGTTATGGCAACTTTTTATTTTTTTTAAACAGTCATGTTGCTATCTGATATTGTGGCCTACTACATTTAACCAATTAAGAATAAAAAGGGGATGGTATGGAGAATACCTCTCATATTCTTTGCTCAATAATTCTGGATAAAGGTAAAAATAATTAGAGTTCAAAGGCCCAAAATCAGGGAGCATCTTTAAATCTCACTTAAAAATTACTAGAACAAATGAGCTTTGCATCATCATGCATTTTCTGATCAAAAGAAGTATGAAACTCTAATGTCTGGTGTTACTGATTGACTGCAATCCTCAGCGATTTAGCAGAAAATCAAAAATGTTTATGGGTAACAGGACGAAGAGACAAGGCAAAATCAGGGACATTCTGCAAAACCGGGGGCAGATGAATGGTGTGGTGTTGTATTCCCTGGAGTCCTCAGTTGCCAGTGATTCATTTTAACTATAAGCTACAGTAAATGAATTTACTTTTCAGAGATATCCACATATAACAAATAAACATTGTATAATATCAGCATGAATGGTAGATGGAGACAAGCTGTCTGTAGTTTCACATAATTTTAATCATTGTTTTAATTTAAACAATATAATTAATTTAAACAGCAATTAACCATGTTCCTTTTCAAAATATCATGAAGAACCTTTACTTTGATCTAAACAACAGGTCACCTAAATTTGTTTTCATTACAATTCACTTGTTTGAGAGGGTTTATTTATTTGCCTTTTTCAACTGTGCAACAGACCCCATTTGTACAGAAATGATGTTTAAACTACTAAGAGATGAAGTTAAAATTAAGATATGACCTGTCAGGAACAATGGCAGCATATTGTTCCTACCAACAGTGATTTTATTACATAAAATATTTCTATCAAACTATTTCATGGCTGCAGGTGGTTCAGAGAAGATAGCATTTCAAAATGTACCAAAGAGATGAAGGAATCAACCCTTCTTGAAGAATAATACACTTGTTTCCATTCCAAAGTTGATGTATACCATTTAAAATAACTCACTAGTACTCAGTATTTTAGGATTCTACTGTGACTTGAAGTTCCAAGTCACCAAATGGCCAGACAATAATGGCTGATTGGCATTTTCCTCATCAGGAAATTTTAATCTTTGAGTTACTTGAGAGTCATGAGTTTACTGCAGGAGAAGACAATTGAAATAAGCAAAGGCAACATATTATGAACAAAAGCTAAGGAACTGAAACTTTTCTTCTTTGCATTTTTAGAGATTCTAAAGGATGAGTTAATACTGATGTGGAAGGCTGAAAAGAACAAGAATGATCCTGTGGTAGGAAATGCATACTGCTTGACAGAAAACAGGAAATGGGCTACACGAAGAAACACCCGACTGTAAGAGCAGTAATACATATCAAGACATGGTAGTAGTAAGGATAATTGAGAAATGTTTGTGCCTCACCTACTTTAGCTAATGGCTCAACAAATCATTGCTTTAATGTAAACAATAACAGCAGTTTCAAACATATTATCTTAAAAAGCAACTTTGCAGCTTCTTTTTAAAAATGTCATAAGCAACCTCCACTTTGATCTAAGTAAAAGAGCCCATAAATTTGTGTTCCATTATGACTCACTTGTTTTGGAGAGTTTATTTATTTGCTTTTCTGAATTATGAAATAACCCCCCCCCCCCATTGTTTCATTTTTGCTAAATAATGCTGTTTCTGGCTATAAGGTACCAGTTTTCTCTACTGAAATGTAAACGTAAAGGTAAATCTGGACAGGAATGTAGTGTGCTTTCATTTGAGAGAACAGCTTCAGTTGGAGAATCTAGTATTTTTCAGTTTGAAGCTGTCTGACAATTGTAAAATAGGAGTCAACACATTTAAGACACACTTCTGGTTTCAAAAGTGAGCCTAAAAGTGTCTCAAATGAGTAATATGCTCTTTCGTGTGATCTCCCACTGAATAAAAGCTGCTATTTGGCCACTGTACTGTAATGCAATACTGTTTCTAAGTTGTGTTCATGATGGTCAGTTCCAGTTACCATTTTTCTTGCAGCCTTTGACTTTGATAAAATAACCCTGGGTTTTCTATAATTAATTTGCAATTTTTGAAAATAACACAGTTTCTGTATTGACAGAACAAGAGCAGTGCTTTACTACTATATACCGTTGGAATGGAGTTAGCCAGCTGCCTGTGTTATTTGCTGAATATTGGCATCAAGTTCTAATGCCAGCTCCTGTTACTTTTTCATTTTTTTGGAACTTTGCCTCTGCTAAAATAATAGCATAACTGCTAGTGATAGTTGATTTACTTCAAAGAGTGTAGTATAAGTGATGAGACATTTTAAACGGACTAAATAGACTTCTCTTATTCATAATTTTATCAGATAAAAGTCATTTAGCTGTTTCCATGGTCTGTGGCACTACACTTATTAGTCAGTCTTCTATAGGACATGCTTACAGTAATATGAGTTGAAGAATGCGCACTAAAGACATAATCTGATCAACTCTTCCTCGCTGCATAATCAAAACCATTAAGAAGAATGAGAAATACTACCCAAAAGATTTTTCAGTTGCAGTATTAACTGCTGGAGATACTTTTAATTTCAGTAGCATTTTGGGATTTTTTTAGGCAGCTACAGACAACTTCCAGTATAGGAACAACTGATAGGGTTTTAGCCACAACTTTGAACAATGTTCACTCCTCATCAAAAATGAATGTTAATATGTTTGCTATCCTCTTCCTGAGTCAGTTGAAAATGGAATGATTCTCTCTGTTAATTCATTGAACATGACACCTAGTCAAAAATGTAATACTTCAAGATGAAACTCTTCTACACTAAGCCTTCTGGTAAGACTTTTTCTTGTAATAATATTGTCTTAATAAATTCTGTGACAGTAGTAATTCCCTCTCTGTTTCTGTCAATAGCTACTCAAACTGACTCAGTAAATTTTCCAATATGGGAAAATAGTTCAATAGAATGAATCACAACACAAGTTCAAACCAAGAAACGTTTGTAGCTTGTAAAAACTTTAATAAAACATACAAACGTGCAAAACAGTTGAATAGCAAAAATCAGTCATTTGGGTCAAACTGTGGCAACTTTGCAGTTATTACTTCTAGAGATTGTAAAAACAAGATATAATTATAGAGTTGCAAACTATGAATTTCCAGTTTACCCAGTTTTCACAAGATGTTTCTTTACTTCAGCAGGAGCTTGAACATTTTAAACTCTAAGATCAAGGAAGTAGGCTCAGACCTAAAACATTTAAAACAGAATATCATTGATCTTGAGTCTGAGTCATAACGCTACAGTCTTTGTTTTTTTGTTTGTAGTCTGATACTCAGATACTCATCAAAAGTTACTACTATCCATACAATCTGCACATGCTGAACTGATTCAAAGTGAAATTTTGCAGACTGCCTTTATATTTCATGTAGATTTATTTCACTATACTGGTTCTCTAAACCTGGTGTCCTAACAGCAGTCATTGTTAAGTTTATTCCTTTGTCATACAAAATGTAGTCTTTCAAGAAATTATTAAAATTAAGAATTTTTTTGTAATTATGTCTCTATTTAATAAGATATTTCTTCAGATCCATTTGAGAAAAGAAATACCTTTGCAAGAGTCTGGAAGAGTCTGTATACCAAAGGGATTAAATCTAAATTAATCTATCTGGCCATGCTGTGATTTAATTAGAAAGATATCAAATTTTCCTTTTGGTCTTCTAAAGAAGTAGATGAGATGACAGCTGAGAAACTTTTGAAATACTATGTTTTTCTGATGATGGGGAAATCTTCTCATGTTTCACACTGGATGTTTTCATTTTTTCTCTTTTTTCATGATTAGGGGCCCAGGTACAGCTAAGCACTTTGTTTGATTTTATGATTTGCTTACTATGTAATTATGTTTTAAATCATTAAACATAAACAGACTAAACCGCTTCAATAAACAGAATGATATGTTTAACCTATTACATATATCATGGAAAACCAGGTGTATCTTTATTACTACAAGTTCAACCAGGTGTATCTTTATTACTACAAGTTCATATGCCTATGGATAGGAATAGAGGGACAATATTTGGCAAATGATCACTGGGACCATAACTTATTTAGTTGTATGCAGCATTAAGAATACATATTTAAAGATTCTTGATACCTTTTCAAGTATTCAATAGTTCTTACCTCCCACATTGAACAGGACCATACATGATAACCTTGGTGGAAATTTGTATTTTCTCATTCAATCATCAGGTCTGTCTTTAAATGTAGCCAAATAGTACCTTATTTGATCTGTAGCATTAACTTATTTTATAGGCTGGGGATATGTTGAGTTAGGAACCTATCTCTTCAGCAACTCTTGTGTATTTGTTGGTATAGAGCTAGGTCCCTTGCGCAGGTATTTGTAAAGAAAAATTGTATTGCAAAGAAACAGGAGGTCAAATAGGATTGGCTCTATTCTGGTTCAAAAAGTGACACATAAAGTAGCCAGTAAGCTACTGAATATAAGGAGAGTAAGGCTAATATATCAAGATAGTTGAAGGATTTAAAGCCTTTAATTTTCTTGGTTATAATTTTTTTCAGTCTTGAAGATATTCCCTTGGAGATTAACATGACTAGTCTGTGGTGGGAATGTGATGGTAAGTTGTAGTCACTGAATTGAAAGTAATATGATAATACAGTCTTTTACATTTCTCCTTATAACAAACTAGTGCAATGGCTGCATTTTTATATAAAATTAGTTTCAGGTTCCTGACACATGCAGCGATGTAGTGACTCATATATTTTTTCAAATTTTTGTATACAAGTGTCCCTTTGTTTATAGGTTCAGTTTATGCAACTTTTGATAATTATCTTCCCTTTCTATGTCATATACACTTAGAGCTATTGAAGTTACTAGCAAATTTAATTATTTTAGAGGTTAACTTTAATATTATATTTGTCAATATCACTGATTAGCCTGCTATTATTAAAGGTACAGCAGCCACAATGTTGTGATATAAAGGCAAAGAAAAGTTCTAGTGTAGATTATTGATTTATGTTTTCCACAAGAACTACATAAAAATCCAGTATTCAGTGTTTATCTCTGTATCCTGTTGAATCCCTGTATGCTCAAATTATATTTCCCTGATAAGGGTCCTATGGTCTTTCAGCCTTATACAAATATTAATAATCAATTTTTCAAGAATGTTTTGATTATATAAAATTAAAAATTACAAAATTATGGAATGCTAACAGGCAACAACTAGTATCTTTCATTTCAAAATGAGGCCAGATTTAAGGCATACTTACCAGATTTATTTCAGTAATTGTGTTCATAGTTATATAAAAACAAAAACATCAGGAGGATGGTTTATTAGAAAAATGTTCTCTTATAGATACTTTGTTAACTGGCAGTGTCCAAAATATATTTCTTTCAGAAGCAATCTGGCATATCTGAAGCATCAAAGATGATTTCTTACATAAAAAACTGTTACATAGGCAAAATCTATATGTGTATGCAGATTAGCATGATGCTTTTCTTATATCTTCTCTCTAAGAAAAGGAAAAGAAGTTATAGTATAATGGAAGTTAATATGAACAGACATGTAATTTAATTATCTTACTATGTAGCTTTCCTGATCTTATCAACAACATTTTGCATCAAATCAGATGGGTTTACCTGCAATAAATCATTATTACCTAATGGAGTACAACTTATTTTGTTTCTTAATAATAATGATATTACACTGCTAGTCACTCCTTTTATAAATGAATGCTATATTAAAAAGTTTATGCACAAACTTAAAACTATGGACAATGCTATTAAAATTGATTTATTTGATTCTTATTTAATTTAATATCAAAATGTGAAAATATCAAACCAATTTATAAAAGGAGTGACCAGCAGTGTAATATCATTATTATTAAGAAACAAAAGAAGTCGTACTCCATTAGGTAATAATGATTTATTGCAGGAAAACATATCTGATTACCCAGAAATCATGTAATTCAATTTAAAAAAATGTCATTTTACTTATTATCCTGCAAGAGTGATCCAGTGTAATTTTGATAAGTTGACTCATAGAAAAACACATGGTAGACTTATTCTAAAATTACAGAGTCCTGGGTGAAAAAAAATTCTTTATTAGTTTCATGCATCACAACTCCCTTCCCTTTGAGTTTATTTGGCTCCTAGGTCCATATTAGTTTTATTTAAATTCCTGTGAAAGTAGGTTGTTACAGATGTCCTCTGTGATTACTAAACAAGTTATATTATCCAAATGGAATCATGACTTACTTTTAGAGTTTCCACTTTATGTGTGGTGATGTTTTTTCTCATAAGCTTTTTAATCTGAAAAAAAAAAAAAAACATGATTTAATGCTGCAGCTGGACAGACGAGAAGAAGATGTTATTTCTTATTATTTTTAGTAACTGTAATGCTATATTGTATTTTAATATGATTATTTTGTTTTATTTCTAGTAAACCAAATACAAACAGCTTTAAAAAGAAATGTTATCAGAGAAGGAATGCAGGGATTAGGGACAAATGACCTAAAATATGAAATAAATTGACAAAGAAAGACTGTAGGCAGAAAATTATTGGATGGGTACAATAGGTAATGGAGTGGAGTTTGTTTTAGATCTTCCAGTTTGACTGTTGTAAAGGCAACATGTTTAATATATGCCATTTTTTAATATATTTAAAATTAAATCAAGGTTGCCTGTCTATCTTTGTTGGTTTCAAATCTCAGGGGGTGGGGGTACTGCTTTGAGAAAAAATAATGATTACCAGGATACTGGACCAGTAAAGACATTACTTCCAGGACAACTAAAATCAATTTGAACTTAAGATTATCAACCTGATATCAATATTTACAACTCTAAATAAACAGTCTCAGACCCAGAATAATCACACACTGCAAACACACAAACTGTAGCAGCACTGATTGCCTGTATAGTTCTATAGATTTCTGTTAATTGTGAATTTTCAAAATGCATTTTAAGTGATTTTTTTAATAATGTGTGTTTTAAGAAATTAAGATTCAGGAAAATGCATGAAAAGCATACATGGTAGATAATTAATTTGCATGCCTTTATTAGGTGGAAAGAAACTAGACAACTCAAGGGGGATAGGAAAATTCATACAGCCACAGACAAAAGACACCGACTCCACACAGACAGAGACCCAACGTTAGGGCTGAACGTATTCACTATTGAGCAACTGTGTTGGTATTGTACAGCTTAACTGAATGAAAGTCTGGTCTTTTCTAACTGTCTAGGCAGAAGTACCGCACAGCTGTTTGAACTCATAGATTTAGGGTTAAACAGACTGAGGGAAAGACAGGCAAAGGTCACCTATAGGTGAGAACTATCACAAGAAGTAACTGCCTCTAGCATGTACCAAGGTAGCCAACAGAAGGTGTATTTACGGGTCATTTTTCTTTGGGTTGTGTATTAGTGGTCTTCATGGAGAAATGCCAGGCAGTATGAAGGAGTTCAAGGGGCTTTGGTCTTACAATTATATTAGCTTCCTCCTTGGGGTCAGTTCTACTGGTGCTCCTAAAAGGGTCAGAGCAATAAAAAACAAACTGTTTCCACGTTCCATTCTGTAAATCTACTTGTTGGAGTTTTGGTTGGCTAGTAAACACTACAGCTTTTAGTGTAGGAGTACAGTCCCACATGATAGTTTTAGGAAGTATTTTCCACTTAAGAAATGTAACTAAAACAAGTCTTGAAATGATGACTGAGAGAGCAAGAGGTAAGGAGAATAAAAGAGACAAAAGGGAGTTGTAGTGACATGTTTTCTAGTTTTCTTCTTTCCTTGTTTTTTTATGGTTTCACAGAGGACATCGTAAAATGATGCATGAAGGTGAAGCATTTGGCGCCACGTAATATGAGGAGGGTTTTAATATATAGGGCTGTAAACATAGCTCCTACCTCTCAACCTCTTAGTACAAGAAACCTGGACAAAGCCAAAAATAAAGACTGGACAAAAGCCCAAAAAATAAGGACAGACATTAAATATTGCTCTTATAAACTTAGAAAGTTGCTAGAGTAGTGGGTTTTATGTTAGCATGCATTTTCTGAATTCAAAAGACTGTCATTTAGAGACTTCAATCCTCAATGAGATACCAGAACATCACAAATTTTATGAAGAACAGACCAAAAATATGAAGTAGAAATCTTTACATTCTGCAGCAATCTGGACAGTTGAGAGATACGTTACTGTCTTGTATTGAGTGTGTCCTTGGGTATGATGTCATTACCATCATAAATTCTCTCTGTATACAACTAAACCATGGTTCATAATAGATTATAATAAAATTATTTTTTTATCACGTGCAGTTGTATTTACTATCTGCCTGTTGCATTTACAGTGCTACATTCATACCTCTCTATCACTTAGAGCAAGAAATATGGACAAAGTCATAAATAAAAGTATGACAAAGGCCCAAAAATAGGGGCAATTTTAAGTACTACTCTTACAAACTTAGAAAGTTGATAGAATAACAGGTTTTGCATTATCATGAATTTTCTGAAGGGTATGAAGTCTGAAACTCACATGTTTCATTATCCTCTAACTTCAGTCTTTAGCGATTTGCCATTAATTTGACAGAAAACCAGTTTTATGAAAAACGGCCCAAAAATATGAGGCAAAAATCTGTACAGTTGATGGATATGGCTGCATTATTTCAGCTTAAGATTCTACTTCATGAATCACATTAAAAGTTACTTTAGTGCTACAGTAAAGCTATAAAGAGTTTTACTAATAGATATAATTAAGGGAAGCTCAGGTGACTGGGTGGAAATTCACTTCCTAGTTAACAAGAGTTAATAGCATGCTTATTACTTGTCAGTGGCAGATCTATGGTTCCCTAAAATCTAAGAAGCATGACTTACAGGAACACAGCCTCAGTAATAAACATTGCAAGATGAAATGCATACTATCTTGTTAAGACCGGCAGACACATTGCTTTTTGTTAATCAGAAAGCCCCAACAGTTTCATATCAGAACAAAAGGTGGATGTAGCCAGTCTTAGGCCAATGAATAGTACTTTGAAGTAACAAATCCCCTATGGTTCAGTGAGACTGTTAATTAGACCAAGCTGTCTGGCAGACTCCTTCCTTGTGTTTTGTATGGTGCAATTAAACATACTGTACTGTAAAATGTCACGCGGGTCAGACTAATGTCAGGTTTCTGCCTTACAGTGTTTCAGCACAGAAAAAAAGCACATAATACACAGTATTTTATTTAAATGCTGCCATATTGATTTTTATAAATTCCATTTAATAGAAACTTTATAAAATTATTTACCCTTCTAAGTTTGATGATTTAAAATGATCTTAATAAGAGCAGTCTTCAGACTTTTAATAAGTAATACATAGATAAAAATAATCATCTATTATTTAAAGATAATGTGAATTAGGGATTACTAGTAACTGAAGAGCTGAGCATGATGTACTCTTGGCTTTTTTGCTGGAATCCCATGCATACATCAACCTCCAGCATTTGGGAGTATCCCAGGATATATGGGTTAAAATTCCATTGCTAATCCTGTAGCAGCACAACGCATGCACACTTCAGGGATGCCGTCTTTCTGATGTTTTTTTTTTTCATTTTAATTTTATTTTTGTTTTCAACCGGGTAGGGTGAATTGGACAGTACCATTCTGGAGTGGAATCCTTTGAAGAAATCCTCCACAGAGTGAAATACATCGATTGAAACCAAAATAACTGGATAAATCTCTTTTTAGAGACCACATGACTGCAAATAAATTCCCTTACAAAAAGCATCAATTAGAAAGAAATGAGAGAATTTCAGTGATGCATGTATACAGAACTACTAGGGTACTGCCAATGAAAAGCTGAAATGATTGAGGTTTTTCTCTTACTGCTTATTATGGGTTTTTAATGCACTTTCTTAAGTTATCCTGAAAAGCTATGCCACAATTTCTCCCAATAGCCTAAAATTTGCTAAAAATCAAAAATGCTATGATTTATATATTTTAACATGCTGTCTAGGAATCGGAGAAGAAAATTGCTGGGATGAGCTAAACTGCAACTGTTATAGATGATGTCAGGAAGCCATTAGAAAAGAGTTCAGTTATTAGTTCTTCTTCCAAGGAAGTAATGTGAAATTAAATTTTATGTTGCCGAGGAAGGTATTTTCTACTAAGCAGGATTGTTAAACTGTCTACACCATGACACTAATGAGTTATGAACATCTCAGAGTGGCTTCTCAGATTAATCAATATACAGTGAAAGTTTTGAAGAAATATATGTGTGTGTGTGTGTGTGTGTGTGTGTGTGTGTGTGTGTGTGTGTGTGTGTGTGTGTGTGTGTGTGTGTGTGTGTGTGTGTGTGTGTGTGTGTGTGTGTGTGTGTGTTTGTGTGTGTGTGTGCATTGACAGCAATGAGGAAATAATACAATGAGGGAAAATGACTTATCTCTGCTTGAAAAAAACAATAGAGCAGGCAAGTATCCAGTCCTTATAACATTTGTGCCAGTTATAAATGTGACAATATCAGCTGATGTAAACTGATAGAATAAAGTTCAAAGATTCTTTGTGTAAGGGAATTTTATCTGATCAGACTGCATTCTGCTTTTGTTTTCTTGGGCTCTAGGGTTGTTGACAATCCATTTCATTTCCTGTTATGCAGTGCAAACTGCTCTTCTGATATATGGTATAAATGAATGTCTTAACTATTTGCGGTGATTGTCTCCAACCTTGTCAAATCAGCTTTCACTGCTAATTTCATAAATGTTTGTATTAATTAACTTAAATGTACCTGTACTTGACACCTTAATGACATACAATGTATCAGCCATTCTCAATATGTCTTCTCTGTGTGA
The DNA here is from genome assembly GCF_019279795.1 of Protopterus annectens. Classification (NCBI taxonomy): domain Eukaryota; kingdom Metazoa; phylum Chordata; order Ceratodontiformes; family Protopteridae; genus Protopterus; species Protopterus annectens. Next base: position 722,769,749 of record NC_056749.1, on the reverse strand, counting down.
GCTACATGTAATACCAGTGAGATAATTTACTGAGGCCTACCTCATAGCAAGACGTTGACCCGTTCGATTCTCAGCTAGAGCGTCTTCTGTCTGGAGGCATACATGAATGGGGCGTGCCTTCGTTGAAGGTTGTGCATCAGGGCTGGTAACCCGGTACGTAAAAATCCACTATCAATCATTAGCGGACCGGAGTTCCACTGTGGCGACCCCTAACCGGGAAAAGCTGAAAGAAAGAAAGAAACAAACAAACTATCTGTAACAGAATTTAGTTTTCCTTTGATTTAATTTTAATCCTCAGTGTTGCATCTAGTGGTTAAAGATATTATTCTATATTTGTAACTTAAACGTAGGTGATACAAATGCTCAAGAAGACCTAATGGAAGAGGTATTCACAAAAAGCATCTTGACACTATAGCAGATTACTACAGAAAGAAAGGTAGTGTCACATGACACACAACTCCCACTATGCTAAGCTCCTTTATAGAGGGGTGTTACTATCCCTCTTCCTATAGAAATTGTTTAATTTTATTCAGTTGTAGACAGCATGCAAAACATTCTAGGATTATATACCTCTCAACCTGAAGACATCAAAAATCTGGACAAAGATTCTTGAAATGTAGGTGTATCTAGCATTACAAAAATCTGAACAGCTAGTTAACATACAATTTGCATACATAATGGAATAACCACTTCCAGTAGGATCATGGGATATCATCATTCAGAAATACAAGTTTAAAAACTGTTAAAACAGAAGTGACAGAATGATTTAAATATAACCATACTAGTTATGTTTTATTCAACACTCTTTAAAATGCAAAGATCTATCACAGTTTTTTCAAATGCAGTCACATATCTAATAACTAATACCAGCATTATAGTATAGCATTTAAGCTCACAGAACTCACATGCTTCAATTCTTATATTCCTATAGCTAGAATATGCACAGATGCTCATGGTGACACAGGAGAAACTGAAGATCTCTAGAGTAGTAAAGTTCACTGGTGTAGTGAGGAAAGATTGAGCCTGGGATATAAAATATAAACAAACCCAAACATTTAGAAAACGCCCATAAAGCAAATATAAACTATATTAAAAAACACTGAAAGAAAACTGGGGTCCATAAATAAATGATAATCACAAGATGTGGGGGATATGTTATTCGGTCATTTGACTGTAAGCATCTAAAGAAAAAACAGAAATAGACAACAGCAGCAATATGAACATGACAGTGACGCAAAGCAGAGTTAAAAGCATAAATTAAATGAAAGAAGTTGGAAGCAGTAATGTTAAATCTTAGAAAAATAACCATACATAACGATGCCCATTATCCTCGAAACAGTCTTCAAAAAGTATCCAGGCAGCGTACTAAACAATTATTGAAAATTCAGCAGCATAGATCTGCAATTATTAAACGTTTTTGTTGAAAAATACAGGCAAACTCTCCAGTGAGAAAAGAAAGAAACAAAGGAAGACCAAATACCATTGCAAACGTCTTGTGAGATACCGTCACCAATGTAACACAGTGCAATACAGCCTATCGAGCAAATAGGAAATTCATGTGCTAACTGCTGCTTGTGTGGTGGCTGTTGGCTGCTGGCTAGCTGGCTGAAAGCCTGGTTATTAACTCAAACTAAGCAAACGAAAACAAAAAAAATCGTCTTCTCAACTGAAAAGCCATGCATGGATGGATACTGGTTTCTGAGTCTGTCCTGACAACACAACAGTTAGTATAGTTTATTTCTTGTGAACAGGGCTTGCCAGTTTGCTGTCCTTCTTGTTATATGCTTCAACTGCAAGCAGGTTCTACTTTCAGGTGCACTCTTCAAGTCCCACTGCCACATGGTCGTAATGTCATCATGTTACATCACTGACATTGATGATGCTGTGGGGTAAAATGCAATGCTAATGAGGGGTAAACATAAATCATTATTTAACTCAGAATTTCAGAGCACCTTCTTATTTTCAGTTTAAAACCGTGTTTTTTTTTGGCAAATACAGGACAGCTGAGGGGTATGTTTATATGTTTCATGTGAAATCTAGTCTACAGAAAATAAAATAAAGTCAGCACATTCTCATTCATTTAACTGTGCACAGCCTGAATATTTCACAGTTTTTTTTAAAATTAAAAATCCAGAATATTTGCTATTATCACTTCTACTAGTAACACTTGTTGTTGTATCTTTTGGCTTTTCCCGGTTAGGGGTCGCCACAGTGGAACTCCGGTCCACTGATGATTGGCAGTAGATTTTTACGTACCGAGTTCCCAGCCCTGATGTACAACCTTCAACGAAGGTACTGCCATTCACGCATGTCTCCACACAGAAGACGCTTTAGCTGAGAATCGAACAGGACAATGTCTTACTGTGAGGTGACAATGCTACCACAGCACCACCACCGCAGTTTTTTACTTCTGCTAGTAACACTAACTGCAGAATTACCTGTCACTATATGCTTATCAGGCGATATTGATTTCAAGCTAGGCAACTTTTCCTATATGTTCTAATCACTGTCCTACAGGTTGTTTGTATCATTCTCAAATGTTATTAGGTTCACATCACTAAGCTCAGATTTTATGACTACTAATACTGCTTTGAAGACATATACTGTCTAAAGAGGACATTTTTGGAGTTCTTCAAATTATTTTTGTCTGTAGCATTCCATAGTTCGCTGAACTATTTTGTTTGCCCCTGTGCTGTAGCTGACCATAAACTGCTATCTGACCTTTCCAATGTCTCTGACCTTCACTCATCTTGGGGGCTATCATACCAAGGTAGGTATGGGATTGGAAAGATTCTCATATGGATGGTGAACTGCCACTTCTGGTACTATCGCTCAGGTGGGGCTGCCTCAGTGAGGGTTTGGAGTGGACTGGGGAAATACCTGTGGTGGGAATGAAGAAGAGTCAGGTCACCTTTACCATCATATTACTTGCTTGTGTAGAGCTTCTTTGATCACCCTAACCAGTCCCCCCAAGTGCTGTTACAGCTCAAAGGGGTATGCAGTGGCTCTATAAAGAACATAACCCCACCTACATGATGATATGCAGCTCGTCTGCATTGCCCAAACACACAATGTACTTGTACAACTCTAGTGTCATCATCAGTGTTCCTATACCTAGCCGTGCATTCCCAGTATGCCCCACACCATCTCTACTGGGGAGAGGCATAAGCCTCATCATTTCTCTGCACTCCCCATGTCAGCCTCAAAAGGACATATGAACCTTTAATTGAACTTGAGTTGCCTGAGTGCCAACAGAATTGGCTAAAGCTGTCTGAATAATACAGTTTCTGCATCTTTTGCTTTTTTTGTAGATGCTGTTATCCTGACCTTGTCAGTGATATGATCTAGGAAAGTCTGCTTCTCAGAACAGTATATTTTCCATCCTTTATTAATTTCCAAAGTCTTGATCTGGAAAACTTATTCTCAAGTCTTTGTCTTTCTTGTAGTAGCTGAATTGCAGGTTATTTACCAAAACAGTCGTATTATTTACCAAAACAATGAAGTCAATCTTTTTATCTGAGGTGTCTCCTCATTACAAGCTGAGCTAGTGATTGTCCTTGTGACTATAATGGAGTAATGTGGGATTCTAAGGTGGGTGAGTAACAGTCACCAGTAATGGACTATTCACATTTTTTATTAGATTTTTTTTCAATTTGTACCATATTCACAGACTATTACTTTGGGGTATCTAGGACTTGAAGACAAATGTTGAGACCCTGATGTTTATCAAATGAAATTCATGGCTGACAAACTGCAGACCATTGCCAATGACTACCTCCTCTAATATATCATGTCACACAAAATGGAGTTCATAATAGTTATGACAGTTTGACTTGTCTCAGTCAGCTATACAGCTTCAGAAGTCTTAGAGTAATAGTTGACACAACAAAAAAACAAGACTTTGTGCTGAAGCAAGTTTAAACCAACTTTCATCCATGGAAAAGGTAGAATTTGATAAAGGAATAATTCTTCGTGTTGGTTTTAATTATTGTATAAGCTGGAGACTTCAGTGTTTCTGAATATCTGTTTTGTTTCTGTTAGCTCAGTCATGCTAGACCAATATCAAATGTCACAATCTCTTTATTTACATTTATGCCATGATGCACGTTATGGATTCTTCTAAGAACATTCTCTGTTAGCTGTAAAAGAACTATTACTTTCTTTTCTTTAACCAACAAATGTTAAAGCACTGACCGTTCTTCTCTGGGAAGTAAACTCTTAATAAGGCAATGACAGATTTTGCATTATCTGATCATCCTGACATATACTTTTACTCAGTTATTAACTGACTAAACCCCGCTAGGCACAAGGCTCTTATCTGGGGTAACATAGGGAGCTGTCTGGTTAAATAGGCCTGCTTAGAGTTATGTGGTAGATAAACTTTTGGTATCAGACTTTTGACTACGAGATGAAATAATTAGCAGCTCTCATAGCACCAGTTCTCTGTGTTAAACTGCCAGTAATAGCTCATGGACATTCTGAGTACAGATTTTGAGTTTTTTCAAATTTGCAGCATGGACTAGCAGATGAGAACCATAGAACATCTAGGGCTCTCAGATATCTTCCTTATACTCAAGTAACTACAGTCTGCTTAACATATCCGACAGGCACACACACACACACACACACACACACACACACACACACACACACACACACACACACACATATAAATTTTTTTTTAAAAGAATACTTCTTTACATCCTGGATCTGCTCCTGCACCAAGCTGTCTCCCTTTAAACCTTGATTTCCTCTATTTTCCAAACATAGTGTATATTCCTTTCATTAATCATGCTTGTTTGTCTCTTCCTAAAGTATTTTCTACAAAAGAAACTTATGCCTAAGTCTACCTTTTCTGTTTTTCTTTATAACTTCTATTAAATCCAAATTAGCATAATCTTGCAAATACATCTTGAAATAACCAAACTGTTTCTTTTTGACAGAATTTTGCATAATGTCAGCCTTTTTAGTTATGTTTTGTCTCACTTTGTAAATGATGTTACTTTATATTACCTGTAAATAATTGAATAATGCTTGCCTCTATTTACTGTGGAACTTTTCTTCCCAGACATCCACTGAAAATGGGCTCTTTTTGGTCCAGTGCCAGTGGTCTACCCTCGTAAACAAATACCAATAAATAAATAAATAAATACATTTTATATATATATATATATATACATATATATATATATATATTTATCGGGCTTGTTTTAAACTTGCAGGTCATGTTTTTGTAATGACAGCTGCATTGTCTGTAATCTTACAGATTGTGATGACCGTGCCCTGGCCCAGCAATCAAGGAGCCTCAGTCCTCACCACTAACACCAGGGAGGTCGTCTCCTAGAAGAGGAAAGGATAACTAATACACACAGTAAAGTACAATTTCCCTTAAGTGCCCACAGAGATCACAGTCAGTCCGGGGCTGGTTGCTCCCTTGTTCACCAGGTCCCCAATAAGACTCCTCACTGGCACAGCTATAGGGTCCAGGTCTCAGCCTAACTGGGCAAGCTAAAACCTCCAGCACCCTCTCTGTCCAACCAGTGCTTCGTGTCCCTGCCAATTAGCTGATACAAAACACACACACACTTTGAGATAAGTATTTATACAACTTTACAGACACTCCTGGGAAAGGCTGACACAGATTCTCCAACTATGCCCCTTTACCCAGACTATACAGTAGTAATTACTGTCACCATCCAGTTAATAATATCAGCTACTTAAAAGGCCCTTAAAAGGATGTCCAATTATTACTGTGCAATATTATTATCCAATGGTAGTATGACTAACAGTCAAGGCTTACTTTAAGGTGGCCTATTACAACAACCTCTATAAATATGCAATGTACTCTAGAGCTTATCTCTACACAAATCAGCCACAGGTGATAAATAATTAAAACATAAGACAAAACTACTACACCACAGAGATATCTAAGAGTTCAGAGATCACACAGAAACTTAAAATAATACAGTAGGACAGGTCTGATTTCAAAGAAAAATATCTAATTAATTTTTACTAGCTTTAACTATTCCTACAAGAAATCACAGTGCTAAAACTTACATGTGAGCACAAGGCAGAGTGCTGATAAGTCAGATATTCTGTGGGCAGAAGCCATGTTGGGTAGGAGTCAGGAGATTTCCTTGAATTATATGTGCCATGAGTTGGTGAACACACTTTTCTAGGATTTTAGAGATAGGTGATGAGATGGTGATTGGTCTGAAATTTGAGGGGTTGGTGGAGTTGCCACCTTTGTGCAAGGGAATGATATATGATTTTTTCCAAATCTGAGGGACTAGGTTTTTCCGGAATTGACCAGTTAATAAGTATGGAGACTGGACAGAATATGGGTGTAGAAACTTACTAATGGTACTCCAGAATATTTTGGGGTTGGAGTGGGGTTTTTTTGAGGGTTCAGATGGAAGTTTTTCTTATAAAAGGAGATTTTTTTTGTGGTGTTATGAAGTTCTCTGTAGAGCTAGAGACTAGAAGGGGTTCTAAGTTTGTTCCAGTTTTTCCAGGCTAAGTCTCTTTTTTGCATGAGAGAGAGAGAGAGAGTGGCTTTACTTATCCATGGTGTATAGTTTGATTTGACATGAACTTTTTTAGTAGCGGCTAGGGAGTTAAGAGTGTTGAAGAAAATGCTGTTAAATATGAGAACAGCTTCATCTATGGGGAGCTGCTGGAGAGTCGACCAGTTCATAGATAACAGGGTTTGATTAAATATGTCAGGGTTAAAGTTGGATAGGTTATGACAGTTCCTGTACATGTGTGTTTTAGATGATTGGGATGGGTGATGATTTATAGAGCTTGGGTGATGATCACTTAGAATGTCAGGGAGAACAGAAGGGTTATGATAATGGTTGGGGTGGGAGGTAAGTATCCAGTCTAGAGAGGTACTGGTATTGGATTGTTGATTAATACAAGCTGGGGCGGTGATCAGTTGGGTGAAGCCATATAGGTTAATACTGGTCTTGGGAGATTGGGTGGTGAGAGAATTCCAGTAGATATTGACATCTCCATTAATGATGGTTTCATAGGTTATTGTTTCAGAGATCCAGGCAAGAAAGACTTTTAGCATAGGGATATTGTTACTGAGTGGTATGTAGATTGAGGCAATGGCAATCTTTTTGTGATTGTTAAGGTTATATTTTACTATGAGTATCTCAGCAGGGTGGAAACTATGGGGGAATATGGTAGACAATGGAGAAGGAGGTTTTCTGAGTATAGGATAACTACCCCTCCACCTTTTGTAGAAGGCCTGTCTTGGCAGATGATATTGTAACCTGGGGGGAGGATTTCTTTATTTGATATTTGGGGCTTTACCCAGGTTTTGGAGAGGGAGAGGATGTGTGGTGAGTGTAGTGATACCCAAGAGTGGAGGTCAGGGAATGTATTGACTGCACTATGAATAGTGAACCCTAAGATGTTAAGGTGCTTAGTAGAGGTGGTAGGCAGAGGTGGGGTGAGTATCTGGGTGGAGGTGGAATTAGAGTGGATGGGGAGGTGAGAGGAGTGGGATAGTTGCCTGGGGTTAGGATGGCTATTTCCTGCAAGAAGAAGGGAAAGAATGGGGAAGAAGGAGGTATACTTAAGGGGGTGTAGTTAAAGGAATTTGTATTTGAGTTTAGGGGTAATATAGCTTTGAGGATAGATGGTATCTGAACAGGTATAAGAAGTGATGAGAGAACAGAGAATATAAAATGTGGAGGGAGTAGGGTGATATGTTATCTGAATGAAGATAGTGTAAGGTGGGACTAGAGGATTGATCAGGAAGAGGTGCATGGTAAGAAGTAGTTAGAGTGAGAACAGAAAGTAGTGCTATTGAAAGGAGTAGGCGTAGGAACATGTTGAAGCAGTTGGGAGGATAGAGGAAGGCTTAGATGGGAATATGAAAGTAGGTTAAGTAAGGGGTAGAAATGGAGTTTGGGTTGTACAGGTGGGGAAGGGGATGGCAGTAGGAGTAATTGGAGGAGTGGGAGGAGGGAATTACTGTTGGGAAGTTAGAGTTACTATGCTTAATTGGAAGAGTGGGGAGGGGAAACTGTTGAGTGGTTACAGGAGGGAGATTGGTGGGAGTGACAGTGAAAAAGGAGAATAGAGGATTTGATTGGGTGGAAATGTGATTAGTGAAGTGTGGTGTGGTAAAAATAGGATGAGAATAAGTGTAATTGCTGTGGGGGTGGGTGGGAATTGGGGTAGGGTAGGGGAGCAGAGTGAGCCCGAGCGAAGCATTTGTGAACGGAGTAGGTGGAGCCAAGTCCAGAGGCAAGCACAGTCCAGAAACAATCAGTAAAAAGTCTATCAGAAAAAGGCTATGTACTGCTAATAGTAAGAAATAAAAACAGGTTTTATTGTGTAGTACTATCAGGTAAGAAATGTTTTAAAGCAGGCCAATTAGTCCAGTATTTAACAGACATAGGTTTGTTGAAAACTAGCATATTCTTTTAAGAATGGGGGGTTCCTTGCTGCCAAGCTGCTTCCCAGTGTACCAACTCATTGGAAAGTAGATAATGCCTTAAATAACTATATTTTAAGACTTAAAAAACTAAGCCAACATACTTTGCAGAGAAAAAAAGAAGCTGCAAAGTGAGAGATAACAAAGTGAGAGATAACAGAGCTGAATGATGAGCAATTTTCAATGCAACGGTTTATTCAGTATGCAGGACTTTTAACAGTACACTGGCAGCATGGAGAGGAAAAAGACAAAGCTTGTCTGTTAGTTGAGGAGAGAAAAAAATTGTTACCAATTATGGTGTTTGGCACATAAAAGATAGATGGAGGTATTTTAGAAAGGACAGAAAGAGAACCTCAAACAATATAAACACAAGCTGTTGAGAATACCACATTATTATTCACTCTAGCACCGTAGTTTAAATGCAGTGCTACACAAAATTTAGCTTTAAAATGTTGCTAAAGTTAACAATAAATATACTTATGAAAAAAACATAGTTAATACAGATGTGCAAACAGGGTGAAAAAATTGTTACATTCCTCTGAACAAAGAACACATGGCCACAGCTAGATAGTAGGCTGTTATACCTGTTGCAGTGAGCATTATATACGAAAGGATAATTGAAATCTATGACAAGAAAACAATTATGAAGTCACTAAGAGGAGGTATACCAGTTATTAAACAATTGCATTAGCCAATGGATAAAACATACAGCAAGATAGCTTGGTCTGCTGTAAGACAGCTAAAGCTACTGGAGTGGAATCATGCATAAGGTATATAGTGCAGCATTTACAATTAGAGAGTCTTAAAACACAGAGCAGGCAGCAAGTCAGCAAGTCTAAGTAGCTGTAATCATAAAACTACTGTAGTTGAATCAAACATAATATATATAGTGCAACATTTACATTAGTGAGTTTTAAAAACACAGAGCAGGCCTCTAGTCAATAAGTCTAAATAGCTGTAATCACAAAATTATTTGAACCAGGCATAACGTATACAGTGCAGCATTTACATTAGTGAGTTTTAAAACACAGAGCAGGCCTCTAATCAACAAGTCTAAATAGCTGTAATCACAAAATTATTTGAACCAGGCATAAATAATACAGTGCAGCATTTGCATAATGAGTTTTAAAACACAGATCAGGCCTTTAGTCAACAAGTCTAAGTAGCTGTAGTCACAAAAAATATGACAAACATGTAAAAATATTATTTTCGCTAGGCAAATATTTTTTAATGTGGCTTTGCGCGAATGAGTAGAGAAATGTAACTTAAATTTGTCAGTTATAGCTTTAAGATAATTTAGGTTATGAGGGTAGCATTGTATGCCTGAGCCTTACCAGTTTGCTACATTCCATTGAGAAATTTATGAAAAAAGTCACACACCACTGATTTGTCACCATCAAGTAGCTATCCTCATAAAACATAAAAAAAATTTTTTGAAAGTGGCAAGCCCCCCACACCCCATATGACAGGCTTAACCCCCACCAAGGAATTATACATACAAACTCGAAGGTTGCACTTTAAAGACATTTTTAAGGAGAAATGCGAATTTCGAGATTCACTTTTTTCTGGATTTTCAGTCTTTTTTTTTATTTTTCTACACTTGGCATTTTGAATGCTAAGATTTCAATAAGGAGCCATTGATATACCACCTTACTTCATATTGAGTTTATTATCTTCCTGAAAAACGTATACATTTTGAGTATTCTTGCTGTAATGACAAGATGTTTCAGCATGTAAACTCTATTTCCATATTCTGTTGACCAAATCCATTTCACATCACTCTCTAGAAGCTTTCTTAATGGTGTTGTCTCATATGACATACATTTTTGGAATAACCTCATATACATGTTGTACTATCTCTAGGAATTTCTTTAAAGATGGTTTATCATACGGTTTTGCATATTAACAATAGCCCTCACTTCATCAGAATCTGGTTTAAGTCCTTCTGATAAAAATGGCCTATGTACTTGAGCAAAATCACATAGATATGGCATTTACACAGTTTAGTTGTCAGCCTTTCTCTCACAGCCTACCAGTTTCTTTAAGACTAAGCTTTCTATGTTACAGTCCAGTTATACACCAAAATGAAATGACTAGTTATGTTCATTAATTCATCATCTAGCCCTTCTCCCAAAACTCTCTGAAAGACCTCTGGAGCTGATAAGATTCCAAATGAAAACTTAGGAATCTGGTTGTGCTGAAAAGTGTATTGAAGCTGAAATAGGTTCATCTAGCTTAACTATTCCAGAACTTTGGTTAGCATCAAGTGCAGAGAAACACTTCGCACTGAGCATTATTGCTACTATCGCTTTTATTGTCTGGAGTAGGCAATGTTCCATTTTGATTCAATTACTTAAATCTTGAGGATTTATGAAGCAGATCCTCAACTTGTTTTGTTTGAGTACTGTCACCATGTAGTTTAAACATTCTATGGGTTTAGTTTGTTTCACTATGACTTCCATAGTATATATGCAGTTCAATTCTTATACATTTGTGATTGAAACTTTTCCTATACCATATTTTACAAGCACTGCCTCAGGGAAACTTTAACATGATATTCACATTGCAGGTGACCAGAGCTTTCAAGTAAATTGGAGTATTTATTTCAGTCATATTGATACTGTAATTCAAGCATCTGTGAATGCTTTACTGTATCCTTTGCCATAATGTTCTCTTTTTTACAGTGAAGTGCTAATCATAGAGCATCTTTTGGTGCTTCTGATTGGCCAACATTAATATTACTATTACAAACATTTCATTTTAGTATTAAAATTTTGTATTTTTGCATCAGTGATATAGTTTGACTGCTTTTGCACTGCATAAGCTGAATTACTGCTAATTCATGATGTGTATGTTCGTCAACATTGTAGAATGACTTTCTGAATATCCTGCCTCTGCTTTCTCAGCACTATAGGATTTAGCCCTCTGAGTTTATACTGCTGCTAGAACTGCTTCCTATCACAAAACTGTTATTCTGCATTTATATATATATATATATATATATATATATATATATATATATATATATATATATATATATATATATATATATATATATATATATATATATATATATATATATATATATATATATATATATATATATATATATATATATATATATATATATATATATATATTCTTTTAACCATAACATGCTCTTTGAAAGCATCATGTCCCTGAATATTGGGTTAATTTACACTAGCTTGAAGTGAAATTGCTTAAATTACTTTTGTGTTCTTTTTAGATTTGTACAGTATAGCCAGACATGACCCTTAGACATCAATCTATGCCAGAATAAGAGAAAAGTAAACAAAGGGCTGGATCCATTAACCCCTGCACTAAGTGTACAGTAAGTGTACACCATTCTGAGTGAATAGACAGCACAAGCATAACTCCCACTTTCTTCCTGCTAATCTTATTTTTCCTGCCGATTTTCTTGCAACCTTAAATATTGAGGTGAAATCATAAAGGTTACTACAATGAGTAGACTATGTCTACACTTAATCTAATCTTTCTGTGACTAGACAGCACAACAATGTGTTTGGGATGTTCTTGAATACAGATCATATACACTTAGTGTAGGCATTCATGAATCCAGCCTAGAAAGTATTCAAATCTCCAGTTAGCGTTCAGAGATTTGCATGCAGATTCAGACAGGTTACTGCATTCAGCCCATTTCTCTAACTTAAGTGTTATATGCTCCTAATCATCAACATTTCTACCCATTAGTTAGCATTGCCTTGGCTAGCAACCTGAATTGCATCTATGGAGCACAGTTCTGTTGCTTCCATCAGCACAACACATTTACTTTATTCACAACATTTAGTGCATGCATTTTATAATGTCAGTACACATTTCTCCTTTGTTCTACCCATTTTCTGGTAAAGCAATGACATATTGCTGCAACACTTTATTTTGGTTTTCATGAAGTTGTTGTATCTTTCAGCTTATCCCGGTTAGGGGTTGCCACAGCGGAACTCCGGTGACCGGTCCGCTAATGTTTGGCAGTGGATTTTTACGTGCCGAGTTACCAGCCCTGACGCACAACCTTCAACGAAAGCACGCCCATTCACGTATGCCTCCACACAGAAGACGGTCTAACTGAGAATCGAACGCAACAACGTCTTGCTGTGAGGCGACAATGCTACCGCAGCACCACTACCGTGGGTTTTCATGAAGTCTTCTTGCAAAATGGACTATAAATTTCACAAAGCCTAAAAACTCTGTTAAAAGCTTTACAGTATGCTTTCTCATGTCTCAGTTCACAATGTTTACAAAGGACATAATTTCTGACTGCTCTTTTTGTTTGTCTGTACCATAGTGATTCTATAATGGTTACCATCACTTCCACCTTTATTATTATTATTTTAGCAGATTTAAATCTCATCCTTTCTAGTCCCCAGTCACAACATTTATTGTTCATGCTTCTAGCTTTTCTTTACATGCAGCAGACCCATAAATGACCTTTCCATTTATAAAGTTTCAGTAAATAAATACCTTGAATTAATTCATGACAGGCTTGGTATAGTTCCAGCCATCCTGGTTACAATAATGGCTGTTTATCTTCTACTCTTAGTTATTCATTTACATTAACGGACATTTTAATGACATGGTTGCTTGTGTGCCTCATTTAAATATTGATAGAGTTAAGGTCTATCCTTATTGTGATCCATGTAAACTGGGGTTCAAATTGTTGCCCTGGCCTTTAGACCCTGCTTTAACATCAGAGAAGTAGATACCAAACAGGACTGGTCCCAGGACCAATACCTGTATGAGACTACTGGTAACCACTCTTTTGAGAGGGTGCCTGGAATACTAACAGACTGGATTATGTTAGTGAGCTGGGTTGCTGTCCAGTGGGTAACACAGGGGTTTACATTTAAGTGGATTAGCTTATCAATGTTGCCCTAGTGTGGAATGGTATAAAAGGCTTTGGCCAAGTCTAGGAATGTCATGCAAACTGATTTACCTGAGTCTAATGTCTTAGTAAATTGTTCAAAAAAGTCTACCAGGTTTAGGTGTAGCATCTGCCTTTAACAAACTCAAATTGGTTAGGGTCCAGGGTATGAAGACTGCCTATGCCCTCGTTTATGAGGTCCATAATGGTGTGCACTACTCCATTATAGAAAAAGACTGGTGAGGCTGATAAGTCTATAGTTGTGTGGGTCAGTTGTGAGTCCCCCTTTGTGGAATGATATTACTACAGCACTTCTCCATACTTTTGGTACAAATCCAGTGGAGAGGCTGAAACTGGAGAGAAGTAATAAAATGTCAGCCAGGCAGTGTTTGGTGATGACAAGAAGACAACCTGGCATGTTGTCAGGGCCCATAGACCTAGAGTTTTTATCTTTGGAGAGAAAGCTCAAAAACTTGTTTGGAGGTGATCTGGGGAGATGGTATAGGGATGCTAAGATGCTGTGAATAATGTGGGGGAGATAGGGGCACAAAGTCTAAGCTGAATTTGTCCTGTAACTGTTTCCAATGTTCCCAAGGGCTGAGTATGTAATTTTCTTTTGTATTAACTCTGAGCATTGCTGGTTATTTTTTCTTACGTTCTTGTCATAGCTGAAGAAGACTTTACAGTGTCCTTAGTACAGATAGTGATTTGCAATTCATACTTGCTCCTGGAAGATTTTATTTTATTTTTAAGGTCTTTTTCAATCATTTTGATTCCTTACTAGTTGGTGGGGTGTTCATATTGCTTTTATGGTTTACGGGGTTTCTTCCTCTTACTGTACAGTTCATTGATACTGCTGTTAGACCAAATGAGTTTGTTCTTAAACCTGGCACCATATATATGTATTATGGGGACCAAGGCCTCAATGCTGGAGGTAAGAAAAGAATTTATAAGTGAAAATTGCAGCAATTAAAGCAGGGTCATCTAGCTGAGAAGGGTGTTTGAGTTTAATCAGGCCCTCAATTAGCTGGAGTAGATTTGCCTTGGAGTAGTCCCTGAAGATGGATGGATTTTTTGAAAAAACTCAGGTCCCAACACCTATTGTAAATGTTTGCAAAAATGGAAGTAAGAGGTACCAACACGATCTGAAGTCTTCACAATGAACAAAGTCCAACCATTAGGCACGATAAAAGTCCAAAAAACACTTTAATACATGAGAAAATGAGCGCTTTCGCGTAGTGCAAGGCTACGCTTCATCAGATACATTTACAAGAGTATTACAAACTTAAATACAAAACATTTTGGCGGGATCATTAACAAATGAATTCATTATTGCATCAATTAAATATGTAATAATCATTCTATCTTTCAATTAATGACTTTTCACTAAAGTTAACAGCCCTTCCAGCTTAGAAATGGGAGATGTGTATAGTGTAATATAAAACTTCTCCATATACATCAAAATAGCATCCCTCATTTTCAAAATTATATACACCATTCCCCGTAACAGTATTAAGGCAATCGAATGTCTACATACTTAAAAACAAAAGCTAGAGTGTCAACAAGTGTGAATTAAGCAAACAAACCTCCAAAACCAATCAAGAAATATATATTAGAAAACATATCAAATAAGCATAAGCATAAGCCATGTCACATAGAATCCCCTAATGAATCAACTCAAGTATATACCTTGAAGTCAAACATAGAGCGGGGAAAGCCAACCGATCGTTGCCCAAATGCACGGCTCAGTAAAAATGTGTATAGACATATGTTTAATCAGCTCTTAGTCACCAGATAGCAGCAATAAAAGCAATACGACCATTACAATATATAGCCATAGTGCGACGACAAACTGTAAACATACATACTAAACTCCACAGACATAGAATAGTACCAAGAACCCTTTAGCAGTCAAATATGCAGACAGACAGATTCAAAGAGGTCCGTACCGGAAATAATTTTTTAATAGAATGCCAAACCTGATATTCGATCCTGAAGACCTCATCACAGTCCGCTCTGGCCAACAACATGTTCCTACATAAATACGACCAGGCAACCAAACACAACAAAGGACCTTATATAATACTAAGTCCAATTAACATCAGATGCGATACTAACTACAGGCAGTATTGTAAGTAAACACATACAATAGCAGACATATTGTTGCCTGTAGATCACATGATAACTACGAAATAAGACAAAAAAGTGAAAAACTATATAACAAAAGACAACAACACTAACCTTATATCTAAATAGTGCAACACTACACTACATTATACTTCTTATTGTATAGTCCAGGTTAAAATAAACAAGAACTACAAAATACACCCACAAAAAACTCCTATATAGGATTATACTAAACATGTATAAAAATGTTCTATTCATGCTGGACATTTAAAATGATATGCATAAAAAACAAATTCATCTATAAGAGACATGAATCTGTAAATTTGTATACAGATAAAAAAAAAGTTAAAAAGGTAGTCAAGTCAATCAACATTATATATTAACATTACATGAATCTGAAATGTTGTTGACATAAATTACTTATGCTCATTTCCAAAACTTCTAATAGGGCTACAAACACAAACAGTAACTAACATTATGCTAGGTACAATATAAATAAATATGACAATCATTTTGTTCAAATATAGTAGGCAGTGCATATAGCATCATGTATATTGCATTACTTCCTCTCTATCAGCACTGGCTTAATGGAGATGGAGTTATTTAGTCCTGGGGGTAAGTGGGCTGCTAGCTTTAAATTTTAGATTTGCCTTGGAGTAGTCCCTGAAGATGGATGGATTTTTTGAAAAAACTCAGGTCCCAACACCTATTGTAAATGTTACTGAACAATGGTCATATTTACCAGTGATTTGGTAACTGTGGGTTCTGAGCAATGGGGACTATATTTGTGAATTCAAGGTCTAATGTTTTTCAGCCCCTCAATGGGATTTGAACTAGTTGGTCCAAGGAGCTGGCATTAATGAAATGAAATCCAGGAATCTCTCCACACTTTTTTTGTGAAATGTAGGTTCCTTGGCTAATGGTGAGATAATTGTAGTCAACCCAAGAAGATTTCTTTGTTTCTGTGATGATGGACATCAGTTTGCTAAGCTATGCCTCATTGTCTGCTCATGTCACAGACTGGGTACGGTAATTGATTATTATATGGTAATTGGTTCTATTTATCATAAGAAGAAGATTGTGGAGGAGTTCTAGATTATTATCCTACATTACAAGTCTGCTGGCAAAATGGTTTCATAGGAACACAAATGTCCCCCCTCTAGCTACAACATCCAATCTGGCATTGGGTCTGAAGGAGTGGTAAGCATTAAAACCCTGCACAGTGGGGATGATTTCATTCTATGCATATATCAAGATTCCGAATGGTTAAAAATACCTGTAAGGAGTACAACTTTTGTTTAGGCTTCTAGGATCGAGCAGTGCTAATTTTATGTTTTTTTTTTTGTTTTTTTTTGTGGCTGGCTATATAGGTAATTTGAGGGGACTGACCTTACCTAAAAAGCTATAGTGGGGAGAAGTCTTAGCCAATATACAGAAGCAATGAGAAGAGAGATGTAGACCATCCAGAGCTGCCAGCTTTCTCATCCTGGGCTGATATATTCTAGATTTCCCAAAATATCTCCAGTTGTTAAGCCAATACTTAAATATTTTGTTTGTATTATGGCATCAGTTTTGGTGACAAAAGGATAATAACATTAATAGGTTCATTCTCTTTCCAGATGCATATTCTGAGAGCTCCAGCATGTCCTTCCTCATATTAGCAATAGTGGTGCATCTCAAGTCATTCACTCCTACATGCACAATGATCAGGTGAAGGGACTTGAGGGCTTTAGTGATGTTACATGGCCTGGCATGTGAAAGGCAACTAACCATTACCCTGTCTTTGTGCAGCCTGATGAGAGGACCATCTGTGTGTCTAACTATGGAGTCACCTATAAGAAGGACATTGCCAGATGAACTGGCTTGGTTTTTCTGCTTTCGTTTTAGTTCTATGTGATCCACGTTAGTGGCCTGTATTTGTTATAATGTCAGAGCAGACTGTATGGTGGATAAAACCTAAGGAAATTGGGTTGCATGCAGGAGATATATTTGATACTTTAGGCTGATGCCTATTCTTCAGAGCCATAGGAGGCTTTGGTAAAGATTTTTTTAATGGCAGCAACATAAGACAGCATATGTGTCTGTAGATGTTGCACAGGTGAGGGTATGGGTAAGATGGTGTTAAGCTCACTGTATGTAGCTGGGGTGAAAAAGAGACACCTCCAGTTGAGTTAAATATTGACACCTCTCACAGATACAGTCCTTCAGATGTTGTAGGAATTCGTTAAACGTGAGTGCGACACAGTTTGTATACAGCCTCAGGATTCCATGTAATATAAGGCTGGCAATAGAGGAGGCGGTTGTGTGCTTAATCCACATGATGACAAGTATTGCTAGACTTAGAGTAAGCAAGGATCTAAAGAGGGGCTGAGGAAATAAGAAGGTTACGGATGCAGTTGGACTGGTTTTATATTCGGTGTAAGCCTGCTTTGCTTAGTGCAACTGGTACTCAGGCTGTGCAGATCAGCATAGCTAAGAGGAAGCTTGTGCAACTCAACACAAGCAGTTTAGACAAAGCAGTAAAAGATTAGTAATGTATTGATGTTGTAAGGGATACTCTTCCTGTAGCATAATAAAAGAGAATTGTACTTATGCTTGCTACCCACTATGGAAATATGACTGTATGTGCACTGTGCTCAGTCTGTGCATTAAATATAACAGAAGAAAACAAAGGAACCAAAGAAATCTAGGTGAAATCTGAAGATCAAGCGCTCTAAGTCATCTAGGACCTGCAGCAATCTGTCTAACTCTTACTTAGATCATATTACAACTGATTCTAAGATGGCCACACTGAGTCATTCAAGGCAGTAATTTAAATGAAACAAAACAGTATTTAACAAAACAGAACAGCTCAAAATGCAACCATCAATGTCTGTTAAGGCAGTATTATATGAAAACAACTAAAATGATATAAAAATAAAGCAGTGCATAAACAGCTCAAAATGGTCTAAAACAGTATACAGTATTAAAAGGCATTCCAAAAAAATGCTCAAAACAGTTGTAACAGCTAGGCAACTTAAGTGCAGAGAAAGAAAAAGTACTTTCCTGACAATTTTCTTTTTTTTTCTTTAATCTCCCCTCCCCCACTGCAATGCCCAATATTTTAAAATTTTAATAGTAAATATTTTTTGTTTCTGTATCATTTACTTGGAAAACACATAACCTATGTCATTTTATTTAGTTACAGTCTGATTTATTTCCTTTTATTTTGCACATGATTGAATCGTTTTATTTTCCTCAGCTACTGATAAATATTATCTGTATCAGATTGGCTTAAGTAGTTACCATCTTAATATTATTTTATTAACCTCATGAATCAGTCGCAATAGTTATTAATACATAGACACTGGGGCCCCTTATTTCGCTCCTCTGTAACAAAACTTTTAATTCCTTAATTATCTGTTTACATTCCATTTCTTTACATATTTTCATGAAACACTGCAGAAATGTTTTGGACGTGCCTGCTTGCAGAAAATGTTTGCCTAATATTTGCCATACTAAAAGCTAATTTTTGACTCACTAATAAACAGGCTTCTGCTGTTATCTCCCTTTTTAAATAAATTCCTGTTTCTACAGGTGCTGACCAGTCTTTGTGGGCAGAGTTTAGGGATGACATATTCATGTAATAGGTTCCAGCACCATAAGCCACGAAAGTTATATGAGGAGTTGTTTATAGCTCTCTTGGTGGTGCTATAAGGAGTTTCGCTGCATCATTTTATAAGAATGATACAGTATTATAAACACAACAGGAGAAACTATATGAAAGCAGTATCTTTCATAAAAGTACACATGTGATTCGGACAAGAGGTTTACAGCATGTAACATACAGAAGCACATAATGCCCACAAATAAATGGGGATTAAATAACACCCATGTGTAATCTTGTGGCTTACAAGAGAAATTCAACTAGTCCGCTTACTTGGCTATCAAACTGAAACAGATAAATAAACAAAATAATTAATGTGAACCCCAAGATAATATAAACTGTTTTCCAAGAAACTGACATTGATTAATCCTCACTAAACATGCTTCCTGAAATGCTGTTTTTGGCACACATAAAGAGACATTAAAACGATTATTTCACAGTGAGTTTTTGTTATCTCTGTTACGAATAAGCAAGTCTTTTCATTTTTACAAAAGTAATGCATTCTTTTATCTGTTATTCTGTAATGTTACTATACATTCATGCCTTTATATTGGAATAGATTTTGTTTTACTGTTATTATGACAGGGCTTCTAAATCGATTGCTTGCATAACTCATCTTTGAGAAGCCACTCACAATATATTTTTCTTTACTTCTTTTATGTATAGTCAAGTCAGCAGTGTATATAGGCTTAAGGCATGTAACTCATAGGTTCTACCATGAAACTCCAGCTCCCTGAAAAACAACATTCCAAAAGAACGAAAAAATGCTCAAAATCCAAAGAAGTATTCTTTTCTTGTTCTCTTTCAGGGAGTTTAACTTTTGCCCCACCCCCATGTGGGGGGCAATCCCCCCAAACCCACAAACATATATATACCAACTATATAGTCACACAAACTTGAAGAGGGGAGAACTCTCCTTGAAGAAGTGAATTCTTGCCAGTGCACAATAGAAATCCCACTGGCAATGATTTCCTATGAGAAAAAAACATTCAGTTTTATGATGTTTGTTTTTTTCTCCTGCAGGCTCCTGATGCTGGAGCAGTTTCACCTTAAACATGTGTAGGGGAGCCAATCTGACAGAATGATCCTAATCCTACCATTTAGCAGCACTAGTCCCTTCACCATGGCACAAGTCTTAAGAGAAGCTGTTTGCATACATATGCATATGCATACAGTATATGAATGTCTGAGTGTGTATGTTAGTGCTGCATGTGTGTGTGTGTGTGTGTGTGTGTGTGTGTGTGTGTGTGTGTGTGTGTGTGTGTGTGTGTGGGTTGGGGGGGGGGGTCAAGATCCAATCATGAGAGTTTTGGCATTTTGAAAAAATAAACAGAGATTCAAACGAAAAAAAAAAACAATTTTGAAATTTTCTAAAGTTCAGTGTTACACCTTTAAAGCATTTTTTGCAGGAGGGCTTTGCCTCCATCTGCATCTCCAGGATAAGCTCTTATACCCCCCGCCTCTGGAAATTATCTGCACTGAGACAGGGATCATAGTAGTAGAGTACTGTAAAGTATCAGAACCTTGTACTTCGTACATATTACTGCTACTCTGAGGACTGCATGTACGGTGATTACCGCACATTTGGACTTGTAGCTGTTCTACTCTGAGGATTGCAGGTACGGTCATTGCTGCACATTTGGACTTATAGTTCTGCTGCTCAGAGGACTGCATGTGTAGTCATTACCACACATGTGTAATTTGCAGTTCTGCTACTCTGAGGACTGCATGGTCAGTACTGCAAAGTTCTACTTGCAGTTCTGCTACTCTGAGGATTGCATGTATGATCATTACCTCAGATATGTACTTATGTATGGTCATTACCACACATTAGTACTCATGTATGGTCATCACCACACATTTGTGCTCATAGTTCTGCTATTCTGAGGATTGCATGTACAGTCATTAGCACACAGTTGTACTTGCAGTTCTAGTTTGAGAACTGCATGTACGGTCATTACCATACATTTGCACTTGTAATTCTGCTGCCATTACCACATATTTGTACTTGCAGTTCTGCTTCTCTCAGGATTTGTACCTCTAGTTCTACTATTCTGAGGACTGCATGTATGGTCATTGTGTTCTTTGTGCGTATGTGTGTGTATAAATGGGTATTCTGTGTGTGTGTGTGTGTGTGTGTGTGTGTGTGTGTGTGTGTGTGTGTGTGTGTGTGTGTGTGTGTGTTTGGTTGTATGTATTAAACTATTTTTCGCTAGCTGCATCAACAATTAGAACCACCATAGCTTGCTTTCAGTTGGCACTTTGTTTTGTGCATGAAGACGGAGATGAAAGCATAAAAAAACTTTTACTTTTTTTCAACATTATTATACCAGAAACATCTAGAACTTCATGGGGATGGCACTATTATTAACAGTATGTTCACTAAGTGTGAAGGGCACATTTGTGGTTTTCTTTTTTGTTAAATTTCAGTCAGCATCTGTAGTTGTGTTCATTATGATTATTTTGGCAATACAAAATACAGAATTCATTAAACCTCAGTGTTCAATGTATAGTGATATGTTTTGCTGTTGTTGTCATGGTCTGTGAGAGAAAATTGGTCAATACCACAACTGTTTTAAATGAAACTTGTTAAAATGAGACCTTGAATGATATCCTAGGTACTAAAGCCAATAACTGTTTAGTAAGGGCAAACCTAACTAGAGATGACTCTCTCTCTCTCTCTCTCTATATATATATATATATATATACATATAGTCATATACATATACATATGTATGTGTGTGTGTGTGTGTGAGGCCAGCATTAAGCCTTTTGAGTTGGGCTGCTTATATTTTTGAATTAATCCTAAAACTGCTGGTTGGAGGGGAAGATTATGCATGCAGGCTTTGTTATAATCACTGGGATGAGTGAAATGTATTTATTCTGGTTTCAGTCCAATTGAAGGGGGTGGGGATGACTTGAATTGTGAGGTGTATTCTGAGTATAAGGTTCTCAGGTGTTGAAATCAATGAATTTGAGCTTGAAACATGAAAGAATTTCCCCTTACACGGTAAAGCTGCTCAGTTTGAGCTGTTCTCACAATGAGCAGTATTATATTTATGGTAAAGCACTGTAACATTTCGTTGTCTCCCTTAGGCCACTACAAAACAAGATACAAATTATATGCATGTCTGCACTGTGTCTTAGCTTAGATGTATTCAGAGTGATGTAGTAGTTTATTAATGTTGTTTATGTATTAAAGATTGATATTTCTAATCTTATGTTTAGTGACTGGGATTTATTTTTAGCTGAATCTTAAACCTACATTATAAAATACATTTCATTTTCAACAGAAAAAATAACATTGTTTTGCATTTTCTTTCTTTTTATAGAATTTTCAATTTATTTTCCAGATAGCAAAATATGAGGTAGCAAAGACAAGAGGAAAAAAAATGGAAAACTCAACAATCATAAATCATGGAAATAATTAAATCAGAGCACTATATTATGTCTCTCTATTTAACTTAAATTTGTTCAAAATCAGTAACCTCTGAAAAGTAAAACCACCGCAAAGACAAAGGGACTGGAGAATTATATCTGACAGGTTTATTCCACTGTGAGGGGATCATTTGCTTAGTTGCCAACGAGGCTTAAATTTTTTTTATAAAACTATTAGAATAAAATCCTGCCATCAAAATGCAGTAGTTGTACCTCAAATAAAGAAAAACATTTAGTGACAGGAAAATAAATTGCAGTCTCTTCTCACAAATTATAGATAGGTGGATAAATCCACCACATATGGAACCTAGAGTTACTGTGCCGACAAGGATCTACTTCATATCATCGCATACTAAATCAGTGAATTTTAGAATGTCAAGACCAAAATGCCAAACTATCTAATAAGTGAAACTTCACAATGCTAAAACTTCAGAACCTTGAAAGACTACTACGCATGCACCAACCTAAACACTTACAAATGCTACAAAACAATTAGAAATGAACACTAAACAGACTACTATAAACTTCACAATGTTTTTTTGCAGGGGGGTGCACCCTCCTGCACCCCCATATAGGTGGCTATGCCCCCCCACCCCCCAAAACTTATATATACCAACTCTGAGATTGCACTACAGTGTGTAAAAGGTTACCTCCACCATCAATTCTTGTAACAAGTAAATTATTGTGAAAACCTCTAACCTTTAAGTTAACTGTTCTCATAGCTCTAAATGAATGTACACTATAAGGGCAGTTAGGCCAGCACTGGCACATGCACAGTAGTCTTTCAATGTTCCTAAACTTTCAGCATTGTGAAGTTTTGCTTATTAGATAGCTCAGCGTTTTGGTCGCGATGTTCTGAAATTTGCTGATTTGGTATGCAATGATTTGAAGTAGATCTGCTGACAGATATATTTTTTGTGGGGGGAATAATCTTAAACTCATCTGTTCAGGAGCCAGATATACATCAATGGAAAGTTTTCTTTTAAATAATAACTATTCTGAGATTATTTAATATGGCCTTAGTATCACAAGGGACAAGAAACTAAGAGTAATGCTACTCAACGCCAGAAGTCTAAACCTCAAGATGCACGCACTCGAAACTCTCCTTAGCATGGAGAACATCGATATCTGTGCAGTAACAGAAACCTGGTTCAAGGCTCTCGAGAGCACCCCAGCACTACCAGGTTATACCTCATACCATGCTTTTCGGCCCCAAAACTTGGACCGAACCACAAAAGGAGGGGGAGTATCAATATTCATCAAAGATACCCACACCTCCAGGTTGGTGGCACAGCACAAAGCATCAGAGACTATCCATGTGCAACTAACAGTGGGTAAAACTGCCTTCCAGTTTATAGCCTGCTACAGACCACCCTCCCAAACCCAGGAACCCCACTCGGCCTTCCTAAGAACACTGGAAAATATGAAGGTCTCTCCAAACACCATTATATTGGGTGACTTCAACTACCCAACCATAGACTGGGAGCATTACTCTAGCTCCAACACCCTAGCCCAAAGGTTCCTAGAATTTATAAACTCAAATGCTATGGAACAACTTGTTACCACTCCCACAAGAGGGGAAAACATACTGGACCTGATCATCACCAACATGGGGACTCTATGCTCCAGACCAGAAGTGTATCCCTCACTGGTAAGATCAGACCATAAACTAATCTCACTGAATATTCACATCCCGACCCCACCCCATGCCCAGAAAACCACAGTGAAAAACTTCTCTAAAGCAAATTTCACACTCCTCAAAACCAAGGTGGAATCCTTCAAAGCCCCCGGACCTGTGGATAATATGGCCCAGACCGCAAAATCCTTTATAAACGCATTCTATGAACACCTTCAGGAATGCATGGATCATGCAATCTCAAATAAAACCAAGACCCAATCCTCCAAAGGCAGATGTCCTGTCTGGTGGACCCCAGCCATAAACAAACTATACAATAGAAGGAGGAAGCTACTACATGATAGAGCAAAATCCCAAAAAGGGAAGGCATCTCTGATCAGTATTATCAAAAAACGACGGGCACTCATAAAATCGTCTAAGGCCAGCTTCGAGAGAAAAATTGCACAGGACACTAAGGATAATCACAAGGCTTTCTTTAGTTATGTTAGGAACCTGGGTGGGAATTCCCAGATATGCTCAGAATTAGTCCAAAATGACAAAAATACACCAAACCCACAGACATTGCCAACATCCTAGCTGACAGGTTCAGTGCAAACTTCTCCCCTCCCCACCAAAAGGGCTAATATCTATCCCAGCAGAGTGCTGCCCCCCTGACATCTCAGATGCTCAGGTAAGAGCTGCCCTCTCCAAAGCAAGAAACACAGCATCAATAGGACCAGACGGTGTCCCGGGCTGCATCCTACATGAACTCCAAGAAGAGCTAAACCCAAACCTACAACTACTGTTCAATCTCAGCCTTACTACAGGATATGTACCCAAAGAGTGGCGTACAGCAACAGTGGTCCCTCTCCACAAAGGTGGTGCCTCAACGGATCCTGGAAACTATCGCCCCATAAGTCTCACTAGCTTGGTCTGCAAAGCTATGGAAAGGATCATCATGGACCTTATAAATAAAGATATTGGGGACCTGCAGACACTGGATCCTACCCAGTTTGGCTTTGTTAAGGGCAGATCCTGCCTCTTGAACCTGATTGATTTCTTTGAAACAATCACCAAGGCCATTGACAAGGGGAAGGTGGTCCACACAGCCTACCTGGACCTCGCAAAAGCCTTTGATACAATACCCCACTCGGGCATTATAGATAAGCTCACCAGCTTAAATATAAACCCCTATGTCACTAGATGGGTTGCAAACTGGCTCAAGGACAGAACCCACATGGTTAGAATAGCTGGAGCCATGTCAGACTCCAAACCAGTTACAAGTGGTGTCCCACAAGGCTCAGTCCTGGGACCTCTCTTGTTCGGTATATATTTCTCGGAGGTACAGGCCAACATGGAAGGACTGCGGCTGACCAAGTTCGCAGATGACTGCAAACTGGGCGCCATAATAGACTCTCCAGCCGACACAAGCATCCTCTAAAAGGGCCTCATAGAAACAGACAACTGGTGCCAGAGCCATGGCCTCAAGCTAAACGCCAAAAAGTGTATAGTCATCCCCTTTGGCAAAAACAAAGTGCCCACAAATTACCACATAGGTGGTAATCCATTAAGTACAGAAGAAGTAATTAGGGACCTGGGGACCCAAGTTGATAGCAATCTCTCATTTGACAACCATGTGGCCAAAGTGGTTAGAAAAACATTTTATATAGCCCACCTAATCATGAAGGGATTCACATCTAGATCAGGGAGGTCATCGTGCCTCTTTACTCATCCCTCATCAGGCCCATAATTGAGTACAATGCCCCTTTTGGGATGTACCTTACCAGACACCTGCAGCAACTGAAAAGACCCCAAAAGTACCTCACCAAGAGGATCAAGGGGCTCAAACAGATGCCGTATGCTGCCCGGTTAAAGAAACTCCAGCTCTACTCAGTGGCATACCGCCTGCTCAGAGGCGATCTGTGCCTGACGTATAAAGCCATGTCCAACCCAGAATTAATGGACATGCTGCACCTCAGAAAATCCAAATCCCATTGATCTACGAGCTCGAGGGACTTGAACCTCAGCACTGAAATAAATAGGACATGCTGGAGGGACAGATTCATAACCCAGAGGCTCCCTTCACTCTGGAATAAAATCCCAGTCCAGGTTAGGCAGAGTCCCTCATTGACTCTCTTCAAGAGGAATCTTGATGAGTGGATGGGAGATCATAGGTTTACCCCGGGTATCACTTCTGTGTCACTGTTAGACAGAGGCACAGTATACTAACCTCGAAAAAGGGCATAGCAAAATTAATTTAATATGGGTGGCGAAAGCCATACACACTCTGGCTAGGCTTATAAATGCCCTAGAGCAGATAGCCTAGTATGAACCTATGAACCTATGAACTACAGATCTACATAAATGTAGAAAATTCCAAATTATTCTGAAACTTTTGGTTCCATTTTCTCTTTTTCCTCAAATTTCGTTTTTTTTATTTTCAATTAAAATAACATTTACATAATATTTTTAAATATCATTTTAAACAACTATATACAATATTTACAATAGTCTGACTTTCAGTTATATACACTGTATGTTATTAAATATAGAATTAACAGATCAGTTATCAGAGATACAATATTGATTACTGCAGAGTGTCCAACAAAGGGAGGTCATAGTCTCCCTATACTCATCACTCATCAGACCAATGATTGAGTACAATGCCCCATTCGGAATGTATCTGACCCGACACTTGCAGCAGCTGGAGAGGCCACAAAAGTTCCTCACCAAAAGGATAAAGGGTCTCAAACATCTGTCCTATGCTGCCCGACTGAAAGAACTCCAGCTCTATTCAGTCGCTTACCGCTTGCTCAGAGGTGACCTTTGCCTAACATACAAGGCCATGTCAAACCCAGATTTGATGAATATGCTTCACCTCAAAAATCTAGATCCGTCAGAGTCACAAGGCGGAGACTTAAACCTCGACACGCTATTAATAGGACGTGCTGGAGGGATAGATTCATCACCCAAAGACTCCTATACTGTGGAATAAAATCCCGGTATATGTGAGGCAGAGCACCTCGCTGGCCTTGTTCAAGAGAAATCTTGACCAATGGATGGGAGATCGTAGATATACCCCAGGGATTACCTCAGTGTCACTGCTCAACAGAGGCACAGCAAAATAATGGGTATAGTTCCCCATACTAAAGGGGTGGCGTAAGCCACAAAACTATGGGCTAGGCTTGTAAATGCCCTCGGGCAGATAGCCTAGTATGAACCTATGAACCTATGAACCTATGAACAAAGATATAACTTTCTTCCAAGGATTATTTACCAATGGCCTGGGATAGATTTGTAGTTCTTTGAGTTTTATTTCCATCAATGCAGTTGTCTTCAGTAAAGTGTAGAATTCTTCCAAGGTTGGGGTGTATTTGAATTCCACCTTCTGGTTACGCATTTCCTAGATATAGCAAGTATTGTCCATAACAAATACATATTTGCCTTATTCAGGTAGGGACCTTCATTTACATTTTGAATTATCAATAGTTTAGTTAAGGTAAATGATTCATAAAATAAAGCTTGTAAAAAGTGATTGATTCCATTCCAATATGATTTAATTTTATTACAGTCATAAAAATATGAATCCAGTCTGCTTTATTTGACTTTTCACACCTCCAGCAAAAGCCATTTGTAGTAGTACTGATCAAACCATTTGTAGTAGTACTGATCAAACCATTTGTAGTAGTACTGATCAAACCATTTGCAGTAGTGCTGATCAAACCATTTGTAGTAGTACTGATCAAACCATTTGTAGTAGTGCTGATCAAACCATTTGTAGTAGTACTGATCAAAACATTTGCAGTAGTACTGATCAAACCATTTGTAGTAGTACTGATCAAACCATTTGTAGTAGTACTGATCTTTTTAATTCTATCTGTTGTTAACACTGCTCTATGTAAGTATTTCCAGTTAAATATTTTCCAGTACTTTGTGTTAGAGGCATAATTAACTGATAGTAAGATGTTAGTTTTAATTTCTTCTGTTAACTGCAATGACTGACCCTTTGTTAAAAACTGCCAGTATGATGGTTTGGGAGTTGTTTTATATGTTATCAACTCTTTATATAGATTTGAAATGGAATTTTTCTTTTCACAACTATTATATATAAATTCATACAGAAAACTTATTAGATTTGGAATATCTTTAAATGAGGAATTATTAATTAATCTGCATAAATCTTGAGTGTACATTAGAATGCTTTGTAAGGTTAACCAGTCCTGTGTTGAATATTGTAGGCAGTTTTTATCATATTTATATCTAAAACATTTAATTTATTTACACATTGAAACCAGCATAAGAATCTATTTTGTTCCCAGGAGGTTATTGTTTCCCTATATATTTTGTGAGGAAAGTTCTTAGTGATGGTAAATGGGGTTAAAAGGTCAAACCAAAGTTTTAGATCTATGTTTGCATTGATAAGTTTCCTAAAGGAATTGATGAATGATTAATCAATGTTGTTTTAGAAGGTTTTGTTATATTGTATTGTATACTTATGCATAGTATGTACCAGGGTTTGTTTGATTTTATTTATTGCAATTAATAATTTTATACAAACAAAATATGTTTGTTGTTGACCTATTGAACTATATCAGTGTAAAATTGTTACTTAGCTTCATTTTAATGCAACTTTAACTTTATGCGTGTAACCCAACATATGTGAATCGTTTTGCTATAACTGCTATTATATCAATATTGTTTAAAATTGTACTTGTTTTAAAATGTACTACTGGAGCTTTTCTCCTCGGGTCTCCACTGAAAATGGGCCACAAGCCCAGTTGGACAAACCCGATTAACAAATGTCAATAAATAAATAAATAAATAAATAAATATATTTGTTTACTATTAAAATTTTTTTTAACAGATTAAATTCATTTGTTAATATAGCTGTTGTTAATTCTTTCCAGTTGGCAAAATAATTTGGGTTTATTCAGTCTATTGTAGTTTTAAGCACAGATGCTTTTATATATGTTTCTATTTCTGGGAAGTTCAATCCTCCTTGTTTCCGGGGTCTAATGTGATGAGTTAGAGCTACTCTATTCTTTTTGGGATACCATAAAAATTTTATTAAACATGAGTTTATTTCTTTAAGAATGCATCTTTCAGGAATTAACTATATTGCTAATGCTACATATAGTATTTCTGGCAATAAGACCATTTTTATTAATTGCAATCTGTCTTCAAAAGTTAATATAATTTTGTTCCACTTTTCTAAATATATTTTTATTGTTTCAGTAATGTTTTTATAATTTATTGATATTGTTTCTTTTATATTTTTCTATAACACTATTCCAAAATAATTTAGTGTAAGTTCTTGTTTTCCTGTGATGGATTTATCTGTAACTTGTAGTTCTTTTCTTATTTAAAAATAGAAATTTTGATTTTGATCTATTAAAGTGTAGACCTGAAATCTTATAACATTTCTCCATTACTTCTTCTAGCTCTCCTAATGACTCTCTGGAGTTTGATAGGGTTAATAAAATATCATCAGCAAAAATCACTATTTTAGATATGTACTGGTCATAGACTTCTATTCCTTTTATTCTTGGATTATTGCGTATTATTTCTGCAAGTATTTCTATAGCCAAAGTAAATAAAATAGGAGAAAGGGGGCATCCTTGTTTAGTACCTTTCGTTACATGGATAGATTCTGAGGTAAAAGGACCTAATTTAATGTAGGCTAAGTTATTAATATATATGTTTTTTAGTAATAAGATGAAGGGAGGAGAAAATTCAAATAATGCTAAAGTTTTAAATAGATATTCCCAGTTGAGGGAATTGAAGGCTTTTTCCATGTCTAATCTGATTATAAGTGTTTCTCTATCTTCTTTATTCACATAATCTATAAGAGAAAGTATCCTTTTAATATTA
This sequence comes from Protopterus annectens, assembly GCF_019279795.1. NCBI lineage: Eukaryota > Metazoa > Chordata > Ceratodontiformes > Protopteridae > Protopterus > Protopterus annectens. The sequence goes on along the minus strand of NC_056749.1, from coordinate 722,739,700 downwards.
TCATGCATGTGTCTGTTATATAAAAATCCAGTCTGATCATTATTAATTGTCTTTGAAAGTGGGATTTTCATTCTGTTAGCTAGGATTGACATGAATATTTTGTAATCATTATTCAGTAATGATATAGGTCTGTATGAGGTGCAAAGGTCTGATGGTTTATTATCTTTTAGAATTGGTGTTATGAGAGAATATTTCAATGAGGGTGGTATTTTTGCTTCTGACTGGACTTCTAGCAAAGTTTTATGAAAATGGAAGATTACATTGTTGCCTCACAGCAAGAGGTTTCCCATTCGATTCCCGGTTGGAGCGCCTTCTTTGTGGAATCTGTATGTCCTCCCCGCAGTCGAGCGGCATTCGAAAGACATGCGTGAATGGGCGTACCTTCGTTGAATGGTGGGAATCAGGCTGGCACCTCAGCACCATAAAAATCTACTGTCAATCATTAGCAGACCGGAGTTCCACTGTGGCGACCCCTAATCAGGAAAAGCCAAAAGAAGAACAAACAACTATTGAAGGGAAGAGTTTGTAAATTTCTGTAATTATACCATCTATCTCTGGAGCTTAGTTAGATTTACTTTCTTGTATCTTGTCAACAATTTATTTGTAGGATATAAGTTTTTGTAGGTCTAGTTTTAAGTTTTCTGGATTTTTTTTTATATTGATAAGGTTTGTATCTAAGTTTATTTGGTTGGTATCTAAATCTTCTTTTTTGATGTGTTCCATATAATGGAACCAAAATGCTTCAAGGATGTCTCCTATAGCTGATACTTTTTTCCCTTTCTTTTCATGATATATACTACTAATGTTATTTGCTTTAGATTGTATTTTAATTCTTGTAGAGAAGTTATGTAGATATCTGGGGAGGTGGCTAATGAGTTTATTTTTAATTTTTCCAAGGCTAGACAAGTTTTGTGTGTTAGAATTACATTATATTTTTTATTTAATTCCTCTATTTCTTTTTTGACTTCTGGACAATTCTGATTTTTTTTTTTATTTTGCTGTCAGAGTCTGGTTTGCAAGTGTAATCATTCAGATTCCCACTCTCTAACATTGTTTTTGTACCAGCTAAGGGTCTTACGAAATAAATACACTTTTAATGAGTCCCAAACCATGACTCTAGTGATTTCTGTTGTATTATTAATTTCAAAAAATAATTGTAGTTCTGACAACATCTAAGGTATAAATTCTTTAATTTTCGTGATATATGATAGAATTCTAGTTGAGAGGATTAAAGGTTTAAACTCTATTTGGAGTTTCATTATCAGAGTCATGATCTGAGAAGGGGCATGGAACTATTGAGAAGTTGAGGATTTTTGTTTGTAAATCTTGAACTACGAATAATTTGTCTATTCTGGTTTGTGTTCCAAATCTATGGTCTATGGGAAAACAATAAGGATTTATCATCTTTTACTTTAAAAGTGTCTATTAAATGAAATGAATCAATCCATCTTTTTAAGGATTTTGAAATAGTTGCTATGCAAAAAGACTTCTTGGTGGTTTCAGAAGCTTCTAAGGTACAATTAAAGTCTCTTCCCAGTATAAGATTTCCTTTATAATTGTTGGAAATAAAAGCTAGGTGTTTTTTAACCGTTCCTGCTCCAATTCCTGGGAACCAATATAGGTCCATATTCTGTTATTAAATGTAATTATAACAAACACCAGTAGACCTTCTTTGTCTTCATATTTATAAATAACTTTTGGAGTGATTATGTTTTTCTTCCAGAGAATTGATACTGCTTTTGTCTTTGTTCTATAGGAGGATTGAGCTAAGACTGTATAGTCCTTAAGGTTCCAAATAAAGCTATCATTAGTCTTAAAATGCATTTCCTGGAGAAATACTACTTGTGCCTTATTTAGATTTAAATATTTTTAGTAAGTTTGAGCTTTTATTTGTATTATTTAAGCCATTAGTATTTAATGCTAATAATCTCAAATTCATTTCAAGTTATTGTTGGAAGAAACATTTTGCTTCTTTTTTTTTTATTTTATTTCGATTATAGTAGTTATACCATTTTCTCTGATAACATTGAATGTTATTTTATGTTTGTAAACCTAGGAGTGTAATTTAATGTTCTTTCTTCTTTAAATACAAGTAGGGTAAAATTCTGGTCAGGCTTTAAAAACTTACTTTTATAAAACATTAATTCTAAAGTATAACAAAAGCCAAGCACAGCACACACAGCAAACGGAGCACGGATCCCACACAAGATATAATATAGGATAACAAAAAAGTCATAAAACTCAGATGTGGGTTCCTGATGGCATTCCAACAAACAGCAGCAACGAATTCCAAGTAACACTCCAAACTCCAAGGTAAAAGAAATAGTAGTTTATTGTAGGCTTCTTCAGACTTTACAAAAAAACAACTGTTGAGCATGTTTAAATATACTAGAGGCTCTGAGTATTGGTATACCAAGAGCCAATCAACAGTGACTCACACCAATCAACACATTATGCATGTTACAAATCACCAATTCAAGTAAGTATATGTGTGGATAAAGGCCTATATCATAGCCTATCACTTTGCACAGGATAAACGAATAATGCAAAAAAGTTCATAAATCGAGTGAAAGACACAGGTTAATAAAAACACATCTTATAATATCTAAAAGCATATTGGCAGCTGTATGTAACAAATACTAAAGTGCATTGTGCCGTCTGGCTTAAAACCGTGCGATCAAGTAAACTATAAATATGGAGCACTCAACAAGTCATAGGCTCGAGTGCTATACCCGAGCAATTTCAAATCACAGGTTCAAAAGGGTAGTTATACTTCAAAATACTCTCATCACATACTAAACATTTCATGAATTTGCTGGGGAAACCTACCTATTAGGGCGTTAAAGTAGCTGCCTCACTGGGGTTCCAGTCACTCCAGTAAACTGTACTCCCCTAACGTTCCTATGCTTGCTAAATACCTGCACCAGGTCTTAACAATGTATAACTCTGAGCACACCGCACTGTGTTTCCAATAGAGCCCAGACAAAATAAAACCACATAACAGCAGCGGCTTGTGCCATCAAATCAACCGCAAATATTAAACAATTAAAAATTAAAATAAAAATAAAAACCCTATGTCCATTACCGGATCAACAGATCTTGAGTCCTGGTAACACCTAGGTGTTCTAATACTGTGCTTCTAGATACAAGTTAGTTGAAGCATATGAAAGCTCTAATATAAGAGCTCTCTAGATGTACCATAGCCAGCAGGATAAAACCTGTCGTGGGAACAAAAGCGACACACCATATCAGGGCTTCAAACTATCACACAACCAATATAGCACATCTAAAACTTACAAGGTATACCCACATCCTAAACCCAAAGACTCATATAACCATCCAATATAACTAAGGATGGCTTGATATATATTCCCGACCACTACCCTGCCGCTCCATAACAAGACACCTATAAGATAACATAGGGTCATGACATCTTGACAAAAAATAAAAAATTAAATTTACTAATAAACACTTAAAAAAACACTAGCTTGGGCGCTCATGCAATCAATAACCCGCTACCAAGGAAAAACACTAACTTCATTAATGCAACCATTAGCACTTAATAAAATAAATTCTAATATCACTCAAGTGTGCACTTAATATATTAAGCCTTCAAGGACTTTATATTATATACTCGATATTGAATAGTAGGTTTTTTATATGTGTGTGTTATATATTACAACCCAACATGTAGATTCACAACATGTAAATATATAACCCCAGCAATGACTGCCCAAGTACAGTACTTAATTAAATAAAAGATGAGCAACTAGCAGAATAACTCCACTATGCCCAAAACTGATTATATGTCCACACATAGTATGGCTCAAGGCCAAAGTAGAGAAGCAAGTGATACTTTTCCCAAAATTAAAGAATACAGACAGAGAGTCCTCTAGTTCTTAAAAGAAGACCCAAACTGGCTAGGGGTAGATGGCAATACCAAACTGGTATCTCATACGAGCTTGTTATTTGGGTCTGCATAACCTCCTCTTCTTTAAAAATGGTCTAATCTGCACCTTGTCATTGAGACCAGGTGCTTTATCAGCTCTACATCTGATAATCCACTTTAATTCATTCTCCAAGGTAAAATTCACCATGTCACCACCTCTTATTTTGTTAGACAAGGCTTGGAGAACGCAAAAGACAAATTTATGTGTAGTACCAGAAGCCAGAGTATGTTTTGCTAACGCATTATTGGTCGATGCAATGCAAATATGGTACATATGTTCCCTAATCCGTTCTCTGGGGACCTATTGGTTTTCCCTATATAAAACAAGGGACACATAGTACATCTTGCCAAATATATCACATCAGTACTTCCACAGTCGGTTCTAGTACATAAGTTAAACTCATAATTAGTGGACGGATGTAAAAAACTCATCCTAGAATCTATATAAATACACTGATTGCACCTACCACACGGTTTTGTATTATAAAAATGTAGGGCATCAGTGTTTGGAGAAGAAACACTCCTGGGGTTACATAGAAGCCTCTTCAAATTCGGTTTATTCTTAAACACAACCTTAGGTATGGGGCCTACTAAAGACCCAATCTTGTCATCTAACAAAAGAACACCCCAATATTTCTCCATAATTTCCCTTATAGACCTGGTATCCCTTGTAAAAGACATAATCGCTCGAATATCACCATTGGTCATATTACTTGGAGGATCACCAGCTTCTATAGGTTCCAAGAAATAGGGCCTAGCTCTACCTAGTCTCATCCCATTGACTTCCGTTAGGAGTTGGTCAAACCTACATGCTTCGTAACCCCTGGAGTTGAAGCTGTGCCTCAAATAGTTGACTTCTTTCGAGTAGCCCTCCTCAGTGGCATTAAGGCGAGAGGCTCTCATTATCTGTCCCTTCATTACGTTATCAAAAACATATTTAGGGTGCATACTTCCCCTATGTAGGAAAGTATTCTTGTGGCACATTTTACGATGTATAGAAGTATTAAGAAGTCCACTGTCTAACCTATTGATATTGACGTCTAAATAAGAGATTTGATCACGTGAATAATTCAAAGTGAATTTCAGGAAAGCAGTGGGCGCATTGATGTACTCAAAACATGCTAACAAGCTCTCTTCATCACCTAGCCAAATCATAAAGAGGTCATCTACAAACCTCTTATATATGCCTATATACTCCATAAGACTTTCATTCTGTAATATGAATTCTTCCTCCCACTTGGCCATGACGAGATTGGCGTAGCTATTGGCACACGAGGTGCCCATAGCCACGCCATCTCGTTGGAGGTATAAGTCATCACCAAATAAGAAGAAGTTGGAGTCCAAAATGGTCTCCAAGAACAAGGCCACCAGATCAATTCTCTCCATACTGTAGCTTGACTTGCTACGTAAATAGTCAGAAATACTGGCGACACCCAACTCATTGGGTATCACCGTAAACAGACTAACAACATCCAATGTCACCAAAAAGTATTCCTGTTCCTCTTCCAGTTGTTTAGTATATTCATATAATTCTAACAGGAATTGTTTACTATCCCTAAGTATCACGGAGTTCAGGTCTACTAATGGGCGTAGATAATACTCCACATAAATCAAAATGGGTTCAGTCGCTGAACCTTCTCTTTCTTCAGTGATTTATGGACCTTCGGAAGGCCCTGGATGATTGGTATACGAGGATTCTTAACCCTTAGATATTCATAGGTCTCATCATCTATCAACTTGTTCATCACCAACTCATCTAGCATATTATATATTTGAAAAACCTTATTGGTTACATCACTCATGGTTGCTCTGGTATAGAATTTCGTATCGCCCAACATCTCACTCATCCATTCACAATAGTCCTGACGGTCCATAATAACAATAGATCCACCCTTATCGGCTGGTCTAAATGCCAGGGTATTATCAGACCTGAGAGATTCCAATGCTTGCCTTTGTTTAAAACTCAAGTTATTCTTAACTGTCCTCCTGTGGTCACCCTCATAAAACGCATAGATGTCATTCTCAACTAACTTAGAAAATGTTTCCAACAATGGGTGCAGTTGAGGAACATATACACTGGTCGGTTTAAATCTGGGAATATTACTCACAGTCTCTGTAGATCCAAAATCAATTTTTAATTGTATATTTCTAATAAAAAGTTTAATATCAATAATGGAATCTACTAGATTACCTCTAGAACTGGGAATAAAACTAAGACCTTTCTCTAACACCTGTTTTTCGAACATGGTAAGAGTTCTCTGTGAGATGTTAAATATTAACGATTCGTGGTCCTCTCCCACATTTTCTTCAGAGTTGGACCCTGCTGTTCCCCCCCCGAGCCTTTCCTCCTCTGTCTGCCTCTGCTGGCTGAACGTTGTCGACCTGTATATGTGTGTGTTGGGCTATGGGGAAAGGGATACTAGCCTTGGTCCCTAAATTGTCAAATGAAGTAGAGGGAGTTACATAATTAGTAGTTTTCCTACGAACCACCTCACAACTCACATTACCCAGAGCTAGATTCTCATCTCGATTATTACTTCCCATAATGTTATCATTAGCAGCAGTAGGGGTGACAACAGGTTCATGGTTACTAGAAATAGCAGAATTGATGTTATTAATACCAGAAACCTGTCCATGTAAGTCACCATTCTGCAACATATCATCAGTACAGATATTCACAGGTACACTCCCAGAAGGGATAGTAGAAACAACATCAACATTAGCATGATTTAAAGTCAATTCATTTCTTGACTCGACTGGCTGTCTAGGCCAAGTGAAGACATTACAGTTATTAAAGTCCCTTAAGTCTCTCAAAATCTTGTTCTTCTTTTGCTCCAGTAGACGTTTCTCGAACAACATAACATTGTCCAGGACCCTCTCAAGTCGTGGGTCGAGTAAATCACAGGAATAATTTACTTTAATCTTATCAAACAGGACATTCACTTGATCTCTTAAAGCATTCTCTTCCGGGCCAAAGAAATCAATCAATAGTCTCATGTAACTAAAACTCAGTTCTAGATTGAGTTTCTGCCATTGACAAAGTAGCTCCGGGAACTTATTACCTGTTGTAGGCATCTTCAAGATCCTAAGGCCCCTTGGTACGATCTTCTTGGCTATGCAGGCCTCAAAGTGTTGTCGCTGCAACTGAAGTTTCTTTAGCTTCAATAACTCAGCCTCTAGTTTAGCAAGGTCTTCGGTCAAGTTAAGAACTTTGGTGTCGTCATCACTGGTTATCTCATGTTCTAGGGCTGGTGTATAGTCCAACAAAAGATTCTCCCTTCCAGTAACACAGGCATGAAACCTTTCGGTCCTCTGAGCTGCGTTGTTTAATATAGTAGGTACATATGGTAATTCAACATTCTGGGTAGTACTCTCAGCCATCCTCCTCTGCTTGTGTATCCCACACAAGATATAATATAGGATAACAAAATAGTCATAAAACTCAGATGTGGGTTCCTGATGGCATTCCAACAAACAGCAGCAAAGGTAAAAGAAATAGTAGTTTATTGTAGTAAGCGCTTTCACCCGTAGGCTTCTTCAGACTTTACAAAAAAACAACTGTTGAGCATGTTTAAATATACTAGAGGCTCTGAGTATTGGTATACCAAGAGCCAATCAACAGTGACTCACACCAATCAACACATTATGCATATTACAAATCACCAATTCAAGTAAGTATATGTGTGGATAAAGGCCTATATCATAGCCTATCACTTTGCACAGGATAAACGAATAATGCAAAAAAGTTCATAAATCGAGTGAAAGACACAGGTTAATAAAAACACATCTTATAATATCTAAAAGCATATTGGCAGCTGTATGAAACAAATACTAAAGTGCATTGTGCTGTCTGGCTTAAAACCGTGCGATCAAGTAAACTATAAATATGGAGCACTCAACAAGTCTTAGGCTCGAGTGCTATACCCGAGCAATTTCAAATCACAGGTTCAAAAGGGTAGTTATACTTCAAAATACTCTCATCACATACTAAACATATTGATTGATTTCTTTGGCCCGGAAGAGAATGTTTTAAGAGATCAAGTGAATGTCCTGTTTGATAAGATTAAAGTAAATTATTCCTGTGATTTACTCGACCCACGACTTGAGAGGGTCCTGTACAATGTTATGTTGTTCGAGAAACGTCTACTGGAGCAAAAGAAGAACAAGATTTTGAGAGACTTAAGGGACTTTAATAACTGTAATGTCTTCACTTGGCCTAGACAGCCAGTCGAGTCAAGAAATGAATTGACTTTAAATCATGCTAATGTTGATGTTGTTTCTACTATCCCTTCTGGGAGTGTACCTGTGAATATCTGTACTGATGATATGTTGCAGAATGGTGACTTACATGGACAGGTTTCTGGTATTAATAACATCAATTCTGCTATTTCTAGTAACCATGAACCTGTTGTCACCCCTACTGCTGCTAATGATAACATTATGGGAAGTAATAATCGAGATGAGAATCTAGCTCTGGGTAATGTGAGTTGTGAGGTGGTTCGTAGGAAAACTACTAATTATGTAACTCCCTCTACTTCATTTGACAATTTAGGGACCAAGGCTAGTATCCCTTTCCCCATAGCCCAACACACATATACAGGTCGACAACGTTCAGCCAGCAGAGGCAGACAGAAGAGGAAAGGCTCGGGGGGGGAACAGCAGGGTCCAACTTTGAAGAAAATGTGGGAGAGGACCACGAATCATTAATATTTAACATCTCACAGAGAACTCTTACCACGTTCGAAAAACAGGTGTTAGAGAACGGTCTTAGTTTTATTCCCAGCTCTAGAGGTAATTTAGTAGACTCCATTGTCGATATTAAACTTTTTATTAGAAATATACAACTTAAAATTGACTTTGGACCTACAGAGACTGTGAGTAATGTTCCCAGATTTAAACCGACTAGTGTATATGTTCCTCAACTGCATCCATTGCTGGAAACATTTTCTAAGTTAGTTGAGAATGACGTTTATGCGTTTTATGAGGGCGACGACAGGAGGCCAGCTAGGAATAACCTGAGTTATAAACAAAGGCAAGCATTGGAGTCACTCAGGTCTGATAATACCTTGGCATTTAGACCAGCCGATAAGGGTGGATCCATTGTTATTATGGACCTTAAGGATTATTGCGAATGGATGAGTGAGATGTTGGGCGATACGAAATTCTATACCAGAGCAACCATGAGTGATGTAACCAATAAGGTTTTTCAAATATATAATATGCTAGATGAGTTGGTGATGAACAAGTTGATAGATGATGAGACCTATGAATATCTAAGGGTTAAGAATCCTCGTATACCAATCATCCAGGGTCTTCCGAAGGTCCATAAATCACTGAAGAAACCCCCTATGCGGCCGATAGTGGCCGGAGAAGGTTGGGCGACTGAACCCATTTCGATCTATGTGGAATACTATCTACGCCCATTAGTAGACCTGAACCCGGTGATACTCAGGGATAGTAAACAATTCCTGTTAGAATTATATGAATATACTAAACAACTGGAAGAGGAACAGGAATACTTTTTGGTGACATTGGATGTTGTTAGTCTGTTTACGGTGATACCCAATGAGTTGGGTGTCGCCAGTATTTCTGACTATCTACGTAGCAAGTCTAGTTACAGTATGGATAGAATTGACCTGGTGGCCTTGTTTTTGGAGACCATTTTGGACTCCAACTTCTTCTTGTTTGGCGATGACTTATATCTCCAAAGAGATGGCGTGGCTATGGGCACTTCGTGTGCCAATAGCTACGCCAATCTCGTCATGGCCAAGTGGGAGGAAGAATTCATACTACAGAATGAAAGTCTTATGGAGCATATAGGCATATATAAGAGGTTTGTAGATGACCTCTTTATGATTTGGCTAGGTGATGAAGAGAGCTTGTTAGCATGTTTTGAGTACATCAATGCGTCCACTGCTTTCCTGAAATTCACTTTGAATTATTCACGTGATCAAATCTCTTATTTAGATGTTAACATTAATAGGCTAGATAGTGGACTTCTTAATACCTCTATACATCGTAAAATGTGCCATAAGAATACTTTCCTACATAGGGGAAGTAAATATGTTTTTGATAACGAATGAAGGGACAGATAATGAGAGCCTCGCCTTAATGCCACTGAGGAGGGCTACTGAAAGAAGTCAACTATTTGAGACATAGCTTTAACTCCAGGGGTTACGGAGCATATAGGTTTGACCAACTCCTTACGGAAGTCAATGGGATGAGACTAGGTAGAGCCAGGCCCTATTTTTTGGAACCAATAGAGGCCGGTGGTCCTCCAAGCAGAATGACCAATGGTGATATCCGAGCGGTTATGTCTTTTACAAGGGATACCAGGTCTATAAGGGAAATTATGGAGAAATATTGGGGTGTTCTTTTGTTAGATGATAAGATTGGGTCTTTAGTGGGCCCCATACCTAAGGTTGTGTTTAAGAATAAACCGAATTTGAAGAGGCTTCTATGTAACCCCAGGAGTGTTTCTTCTCCAAACACTGATGCCCTACATTTTTATAATACAAAACCGTGTGGTAGGTGCAATCAGTGTATTTATATAGATTCTAGGATGAGTTTTTTACATCCGTCCACTAATTATGAGTTTAACTTATGTACTAGAACCGACTGTGGAAGTACTGATGTGATATATTTGGCAAGATGTACTATGTGTCCCTCGTTTTATATAGGGAAAACCAATAGGTCCCTGAGAGAACGGATTAGGGAACATATGTACCATATTCGCATTGCATCGACCAATAATAAGTTAGCGAAACATATTCTGGCTTCTGGTACTACACATAAATTTGTCTTTTGCGTTCTCCAAGCCTTGTCTAACAACATAAGAGGTGGTGACATGGTGAATTTTACCTTGGAGAATGAGTTAAAGTGGATTATCAGATGTAGAGCTGATAAAGCACCTGGTCTCAATGACAAGGTGCAGATTAGACCATTTTTAAAGAAGAGGAGGTTATGCAGACCCAAATAACAAGCTCGTATGAGATACCAGTTTGGTATTGCCATCTACCCCTAGCCAGTTTGGTTCTTTTTTTAAGAACTGGAGGACTCTCTGACTGTATTCTTTAACTTTGGGAAAAGTATTATTTGCTTCCCTATTTTTGGCTTTGAGCCATACTATGTGTGGACATATAATCAGTTTTGGGCATAGTGGAGTTATTCTGCTAGTTGCTTATCTTTTATTTAATTAAGTACTGTACTTGGGCAGTCATTGCTGGGGTTATATATTTACATGTTGTGAATCTACATGTTGGGTTTTAACATGTAACACACACATATATAAAAAACCTACTGTTTGATATTGAGTATATAATATAATGTCCTTGAAGGCCAAATATATTAAGTGTACACTTTCTGAAGTGCCGCTTGATATTAGAATTTATTTTGTTAGGTGCTAATGGTCGCATTAATGAAGTTAGTGTTTTTCCTTGGTAGTAGGTCTTGGATTGCATGAGCGCTTAAGCTAGAGGTTTTTTAAGTGTTTATTAGTAAATTTAATTTTTTATTTTTTGTCAAGGCACGTTGCCAATGTCATGACCCTATGTTATCTTATAGGTGTCTTGTTATGGAACGGCAGGGTATGGTCGTTCCCGTATATATTAAGCCATCCTTAGTTGCATTGGATGGTTATATGAGCCTTTGGGTTTAGGATGAGAGTACACCTTGCAAAATTTAGATGTGCTATATTGGTTGTGCGATAGTTTGAAGCCCTGATATGGTGTGTCGCTTTTGTTGCCACGACAGGTTTTATCCTGTTGGCTATGGTACATCTAGAGAGCTCCTATATTAGAGCTTTCTTATGCTTTAACTAACTTGTATCTAGTAGCACAGTATCAGAACACCTAGGTGTTATCAGGACTCAAGGTTTGATGACCCGGTAATGGTCATGGGGTTCGCATTTTTATCTTAATTTTTAATTGTTTAATATTTGCGGTTGATTTGATGGCACAAGCCGCTGCTGTTGGCGGCTTAAGTAATGTGGTTTTTATTTTTGTCTGGGCTCTATTGGAAACACAGTGCGGGTGTGCTCAGAGTTATACATTGTTAAGACCTGGTGCACGGTTTTTCTGTGCGACGCAAGGTATTTAGCAAGCATAGGAACGTTAGGGGAGTACAGTTTACTGGAGCGACTGGAACCCCAGTGAGGCGGCTACTTTAACGCCCTAATAGGTAGGTTTCCCCAGCGAATTCATGAAATGTTTAGTATGTGATGAGAGTATTTTGAAGTATAACTACCCTTTTGAACCTGTGATTTGAAATTGCTCGGGTATAGCACTCGAGCCTAAGACTTGTTGAGTGCTCCATATTTATAGTTTACTTGATTGCACGGTTTTAAGCCAGATGGCACAATGCACTTTAGTATTTGTTTCATTCAGCTGCCAATATGCTTTTAGATATTATAAGATATGTTTTTATTAACCTGTGTCTTTCACTCGATTTATGAACTTTTTTGCATTATTCGTTTATCCTGTGCAAAGTGATAGGCTATGATATAGGCCTTTATCCACACATATACTTACTTGAATTGGTGATTTGTAATATGCATAATGTGTTGATTGGTGTGAGTCACTGTTGATTGGCTCTTGGTATACCAATACTCAGAGCCTCTAGTATATTTAAACATGCTCAACAGTTGTTTTTTGTAAAGTCTGAAGAAGCCTACGGGTGAAAGCGCTTACTACAATAAACTACTATTTCTTTTACCTTGGAGTTTGGAGTGTTACTTGGAATTCGTTGCTGCTGTTTGTTGGAATGCCATCAGGAACCCTCATCTGAGTTTTATGACTTTTTTATTAATTCTAAAGTATCAAATACAAGTAAATATGAATTTCCCATTAAACATGGAATGAAAGTAATTCCTAATCCAATAGATAAAGATAGATCTATTGGATTATCACTCATACCTTTAATTAACAATATCAACTGAGCTCCATATGTTAAATTATTATATGGAGAATTTTCTTAAAAGAGATATGAAATTCTATATTATTCTATTATTATTCTATAGTATTTTATATCAGAGGGCGGCCACGGTGGTGCAGCTGTTAGCGTTGCTGCCTCACAGCAAGAGGTTTTCCAGTTTGATTCTTGGCTGGGGTGCCTTCTGTGCGGAGTCTGCATGTCCTCCCTGCAGTTGTGTGGGTTTCCTCTGGGTGCTCTGCTTTCTTCCCACATCCCAAAGACATGCAGTAGGTGGATTGGACACTCTTAATTGGCCCTAGGTGTGCGTGTGTGTGTGTGCCTTCTGTGGAAGGTTGGGCGCCGGGCTGGCAACTCGACACCGTAAAACTCCACTGCCAATCATGAGCGGACAGATGATCCACTGTGGCGACCCCTAACCAGGAAAAGCTGAAAGAAAAAGTACTTTATATATCAGGAGGGAATGTTAGTAGTGTAAACAATTATTATGTTGACTTAGAAAATATCCAATATTTAGTTACCCTCAAGAGATCCCAAACATATCAGATATGTCATTTTGGATAAATTAAATGCAACAGAGGAGCATACACTAAATAAGCCAATAACAAATAGATTATTACTAAAATAATTTGACTAAAAGGACTCTGTAGGAGACAATGAGTGATTACCAATGAAATATGAATTTACTGTAGGTGTACTGTCTTCCTTTACTTTCCCACTCTTCAGCTCACCAACTTCAACTTACACTTATGAAAAGACATGGCTTATCAGTGGTATCCTGATTCTGAGTAGAGGCGCCCTACATTCTAGTATGCAGTGCTTTTACATATTTATAGATTTACAAAGCAGAGTCTAAGAATGAACTATGATCACCCTGACAATTTCCACCTTGCATAGGGCACCTCCTGCTTCCAGAATGGGTAATCACATCAGGCCTAGAATGAATGTGTAGGTACCCATATGGTAATCAAGACTTACCTTAGGTAAGTATTAATCAAATAGTGTTTAGAGCATCTTAAAGAGTTCTCGGGGCAGTTAGAATACTCTTATGCCTCTCCTCTCTTGACCAAAAACAGAGATTTGCCTTCCCTTTCTTTCTCTTGTTTTAAATCAGTACTAATAAAAGAAATTCAGCAAACATAGGTAAACAAAAATAACATTCAGTAGTCCGTCTTGTACATGACTCACAATCCATTAAACAAGCCAGTGACTAACATCGCTTTAGTAAAAATTATAAAGACAAATTAGAAATAATTTCCTAGCTCTTTAAATTTTCTGACAAAGCAAAACGTTAACAATAAGCTATTTTAACTAAAAGTCCTTGCATGCATACATTTCTACTTATATTGTAGTGTCAATAGCTGTCTTTGAAATCTGTACAATACTTCACTTCTTCAAATCATTCCTTTTTCAATTCAGGTTTTGTATGGTCAAAACATCAACGATATTTCAAGGGCACAATTAATATTTAGACTGATATTTCAAATAAATAACTTGTCAGTTGCTAATTGAGTTAGTTTAGATGTATGGTTAGTGCAAATATAGCATGTTGCAAAAATAATATGTATTTTTTCGTGTGCTCTAGAGAATGTCATATGCAAGTGACATATATAATGTAGCATATATAGAGCAGATAGCTTATGGATTCAGGTTATTAAAGTAAGTTATGCTTATTAATCAGGCAGTTTCATTTAAGTTCACAAGTAATTTGGGGACATTTCAGTTGAGTTTCCAGGAATGTGTAGTCCAATGTGAGTAATTTATAAAGTATTTACAAGTTGTTCTATTAAGTTATCTAATTTACCCTTCCTTAGATTGTAATTCAGTTTAATAGCTAAACAACATTACTTTTTTATTTGTTATCTGCTAGGCTAAATGCACTTCGCAGATTCACTAAGTCCATAGAAACTGCCGCAGTTGTTTTCTGTTGCCATGACAATGCAAATAAAGCGGTTGCTAATCAATGAGTGTTAAAAACAAAAACTGAAATAGTTCACGAGGCTGATAGAATGTAAAAAAAGCTTCACTTCTCACAAGCAACAGTACATTTTCCCTCCTTTTATATATAATGTTAATATTATAGGAAATAATTTAACTGACAGTATGTATATAAACGAAACATTTCAGAGTTAATCGCTAACATGCCCCATAACCCATTAAGCATAACAGTGTCTACCATTAATTAAATAACTATTGTAATAACATCTAATTGAGTCCACTTTTCTAAACGTGTCACAATTCATTAAACAAAGCAGAGACTAACATCTAATAATCATTATAAAGACAAATAATAGTAATTTCCTAGCTCTTCAAACTTTTTGATATCGCAAAATGTTGACAGTAAGCTATTTTAACTGGAAGACTAAAACATTTCAATACGTCCTTGTGAATATACATTTTTACTTATACAGTAGTGTCAAGAACTGTCTTTGAAATCTATGCATTACTTCACTTCTTTCAAGTCATTCATTTTACAATTCAGATTATATTTTGTCAAAATGTCAATAGCATTTCAAGGGTACATTTAATATTTAAACTGATATTTTAAATGAATAGCTATCAGTTGCTAAGTGAGTTTGTACAGAGTGTGAGATAACTGTAAAGATATCATGTTGCAAAAAGTAATATGTATCTTTTCATGTGCTCTAGAGATTGTCAATTTCAAGTAAACAGAATGTGAAGAAAGCTTCACTTCTCTTAACCAACAGAACATTTTTCTCTCCTTTTTTTTATATATTTGTTAATACTAAAAGGAAATAATTCAAAGGACATATGTACATGAATGGAACGTTTCAGAATTAATCACGAACATGTCCCCAGTCCCATTAAGCATAACAGTGACTATCATTAATCTAATAAATATTGTAATCATTAATTTTGTTCACTATTCCAATTAGTCTACCTTTAAACTAGATTATTTTAGACTATTATTTATCTATGTATAGACAGTGAGTTATTAAATATATATAGACTATATTAGTATAGTAAATAGGAGAAAATTTAGAAAGGGAGACAAGATGCAGTTAAAATAAATAATGAGAAGAGAGGGAAAGAAAAGAGAAAATTAAGAGAAAATACACATATACTATATATGTTGATTTACAGTATAAATATTTTATGTGCTATATAACCTTCCTTCTGTGAAAGAAAAGTACCGTTTTACATATGTTCATGTATTATCTACTTTCAAAAAATAAAGATAAAGATTCCAATAGTTAGTTACCTTTGTTTTAAAATTCTAAGCAGTAAAATTGATCCTTTAAAGTAATGTTAAAATAATTCATATCATAGTAGATGCTTTGAGAGATTTGGCTGTAACAGTATCAGTCTTTTGCTTCTTCTTTTTGATGTCTGTCCAGACATTTGTTTATTTTGTTCTCTTGAAAGTAGGTGACATCCAATCCATATCTTCTGGTAAAGTAATCACATTATTAGCTTTAATAAATGAAGAGGATTCCTCTAAGTCAATAAAAGTCCTCATCTCGTTGGCATACAGTATTCTTATCTTAGCTGGATATGCAAGTTGTGCCTTGATGTTATTTTGTTTCAGAAACTTTGTCATTGGCCACACTTTTTTCCTTTGTTCCATTATTCTAGATGAATAGTCGTTATCAAATCTTATCAGGCTCTGTTTATATTTTAAAGGTGCCTTCCTCCAAGCAAATCTTAAAATCAGTTCCTTGTTGAACTATGAAAGAAGTTTGATAATTATTGACCTAGGAGGAGAGTTTGAGTTAGTGGCAGGTTTCCCAAGCGCACTGTGTGCCCTTTCAATGCCAAAGGAAAGTCCTTCTTTTACATTTAAAAAGTCAGGGATCCAGCTTGATAAAAAGGAAATAATATCCTCACCTTCTGTGTTTTCAAGTAATCTGAAAATCCTGATGTTATTTCTCCTCTCCCTATTTTCCAAGTCATCTACTTTATTAACCAACCAAGTGTTATGTTTACGAAGCAGGCCTTTCTGTGTTTCCTCTTCCTTAAGTCTGCTTTCTAAGTCATTTAGACAAACCTCTATTCCTGTTATCTTTGTCTGGTGTTGTAGCATTTCCTTGAGGGTGTCAGCCTGTTTTTGACTGCTTGTTTTAAGATTTTCTAGTTGTCTTTAAAATCATCCATCTTGAAAGACAACTCTTGCAGGGTAGATGCCATCTGTTGTAGTTCCTTCTTTAAGACAGCATCCTGGTGAGAATTCCTTGAGTTGCTCATTTTAACAAGTGAATATATTTCCAAGATTTTTGACACAAAATTATTTGTAAAACTTTACCAAAGTTTCTAATTATGTAAATTAGAAGATTTTATACTTTGAAGAAAAAAAAGAATATTTTTTCCTGTCTTATTTAACTAGTTATATGGAGCTCTAAAATACTGCTGCTTTCAGTTAGTCATTCAGGCGCCGCCCCTGGTTCCATTTTCTTAATAAACAGATAAAATGCTCCTAGGTGCATGATACATTTTTTTTCTTTTGGGCTGAGCCACCTTTGTCTGTGGTACAGGTTGAGAAATCAATGTATGTAGTCTAGAAAAAAAAAACTAATTTTAGTCCTATTAGTCATCCAGATATTTGGGGACTGAACAGAAAGGCCGAGGATTCATTTAAGAAGGCTGTGAGAAAGTGGAACACAACATTCCCTGACCATTGTTACTAGTTTTTTATATTTGTCAAAGTTATGGAACCATAAAGAAAAGGGAAATTGGTCCCAAGGTGGGAGAATATTTTGCATATTATCAAAGTTGTTCTTTCTCAGTGATTGAATATTTATTAAAATATAATCCTGAATGATATGAGAAAAGTGAGGTTAATACAGGGCTAATAAAGAGAGATGGCTAACTTATGCAAAAAGGGAGATTATACAATGCGATCTCGGTACACACGAAAAACCTGCATGCTGATTGGCCAATCCAAGCAGCGTGCACATTGTAAATTGAAGGTAACCTGAGTAAGAAGTACGGCCGCTAATGTATCATGCAGCCGCAACTTCAGATGAACAAAACCCTGCATAAAGCACCTAACCGGCAAGCACAATACAATTTTTGACTACTGGAAACTCTATTTTACAAATAAAACAAATACCGGACATTTAAAATAAAAAAAAAAAAACTTTAAAAACACCTTACATGCATACAAGTACACGGTAACTACCCTGCTTTCTAACCTACATTACTATGCAAAAGTAACGTAAAACCTTTAAAGAAAAAGATATCGGCACTTACTGAGACCTTATGTAAGTGATTAAGTTTAACACCTTACCCGCACGCAACAACAGATTGAAGTCCTCGGCTTCATGAGCTATGTTACTATATAAAAGTAACATAAAATCATTAAAAAATATATTGCCACTGACTATGAAACTTTGTATCTCCTTAACTCTGGCTTTAGCCAAAAAATTAAAAGTTTGAAAGCTATCCTTTTCATACAAACTATAGCTTCATATACATTTACTAAGTAAAACAACATTAATAACTACATCAAATAAAAAGGCAATTACAGTATGTTCTCCCTGTCACTTATGCTTCCCTGCATTTAAGAGGTACAAAAACAGCTTTCCTGCACTTAAAAAAGATCAAACAACACTACAGACACTACATTAATAACCACACACCCCTGTTATATTACATCCCTTCATTATTTCCTAAGATCTCTTGTTTTTTAATTTAAATACAAGTTATTATTAATTTTTCAAGTAAAATAAACAATAAACATGAAGTAAAAGTGTGGACTATTTTATCTCACAAAAAGTGGAAGAATACAAAGTAAAGCAAACAAAAACCTAAACAACAGCAGCACAAACATAACACAACACAAAACTAACATCATTGTATAATAGCAATAACCCACGGCTAGGTGTGGGTAATGCTGGATTTACCCAAGGTTGGCTTTGTTTGGTCCCTCGGGCTTTGCCAACTGTGGGTAAATCCAGCATTACCCACATCCAGCCATGGGTTATTGCTTAAATAATACATAGTATGGTTGTAAAAACACTACATAACTGATGAATTATTGAGATAAACTGTATAATGCAGGCTCATGAATGTTAAGGTCCTCCATATTGCTGGGGGCAATCACAATTTGCCTGTGGATTTTTGGGACCCTTCATCAACATATATTTCCCCCAGATTAACTTTAATTTAAACTACCAGCCATAATGAGAAGGAAAAAGTCCATTCCTGATGAAAACAAATCCGGTAAGAAGTTAGTTTTATTTTAAGAAAGTTGATTGTCTCCAAAACATTTTTTAAAAGATGTAACTGTTTTATTATATGTTATGGAAACTTGAAACTCCAAGGATTTTCAAAAACACCCAAACAGTTGCTGTATAAAACCAGCCCAAGCTCAAGAATTTAAGAGAGGCAACAGTTCTTGGTGGTTTTTCATTATAAGCCAGTGACCATACTTCAGTCTTCAAAAGGTTGATTTTAACATCTTAAATGTTGTATATATCTGTCTACCTTGAGAAAAATGTCTTAAAGAATCAGAAACTTGAGAAATTCTGTGGAATAGATCATCTGCATGCACCTAAACATTATGGAAATCTCCTTAGTAAAAATGGTGATGACTCCTTGAAACATTATGAATTGCCTTTAATACTGGATTTAAAGCTACAAAAAAGGAGGCAAGAGAGGGCAGCCCTGATGGATTCCCTGAACTTCTAACTTTGACAAAACATGTCATTATTGATTTGGCAATAATTATTTGAAAGGAATAAAACTGAATTGGTTGGGATGAACTGAGGAAGAAAGGTAAAAGGGAAGATAGGCAGTCATAAATTTGCCTCAAATGTATTATCAACACTGAGAAGCAAACAAGCAACATTTTGTTTTCTGAAAGTAGAATTTTACCATAATCTTAGACAATGATAAAAAAGATCAGTATGCCATCTCACACATACACACAAACATAGTTATTAGCAGGCAATGACATACTCGCGTATACACACAAACAGATACAAATAGCAGCAAACAATCACACACATATACAGATGGCAGCAGTCTCACACACACCCACAGAGCAGCCAAAAGTGAATCACACACCTGCACACAGAGATAGCAGCAGGCGGTGACACACTAACCACATGCACACACATACTGTATGTACCCTAGCTGCTGTCAGATATGCACACATGTCTCGCATCTAACCTAGCTGCTGTCAGACATGCACACACTTTCCGCATGTACCCTAGCTGCTGTCAGACATTCACACACATACCGCATGTACCCTAGCTGCTGTCAGACATGCACACACGTCCCGCACGTACCCTAGCTGCTAGAAAATTCACCTCAGGGATCACTTCTGTGGCTCTGCTCAACAGGGGCACAGGAAAATAATTTTCTTGGGTGGCGAAAGCCAGGGTACCTTTTTGGCTAGGCTTATATAGGCTCTAGGGCTAATAGCCTAGTACCTACCTATGAACCTACCTATGAAGCACATAACCTAGCTGCTGTCAGACATGCATATGTCTCGCATGTACCCTAGCTGCTGTCAGACATGCACACACATACTGCATGTACCCTTGCTGCAGTCAGACATGCACACATACCACATGTACCCTAGCTGCTGTTAGACATGCACACACATACCATATGTACCCTATCTGCTGCCAGCCATGCACACACATACCGTATGTACCCTATCTGCTTTCAGACATGCACACACATACCATATGTATCCTATCAGCTGTCAAACATGCACTGACACTCAAAACAGGTATGCACACACACACACACACACACACACACACACACACACACACACACACACACACACATATATATATATATATATATATATATATATACAGACACATGCTTGCACTCAGGTAGCCTGTGACATGCTTATACTTCACTGCAGTATGTACCTGGCTATCTGGATTGGCAATCTGAGCAGGTAAAGCCAACCCAATATTCCCTGGACAGATTCTCCCCCTTGAAATGCATGGTTGTATGCAACTAAAGTGCTGCGTGCATTTCTGCATTTTGTGCACAGCTGTGCATTGAAGTTGTCAAGTGAGTATGTTTATGAATTGCCATGCCAGACATGTTTTCCCCACACAATACTGTACCAGGATGCTAATGAGCTTCATTAGTGTATTCTACACATGGTGCCAAACCTTGTGCTGTTCCATACAGCAGAGCTAAGTGATTGAGCATCAAGAAGTCCTATGAATTGGAACAGCCTTTCCTAGTAAACAAAGCAACTTACATGGCTTTATGTAGTAAGCAGAATGACCATGAATCCTAGCCCTAGTTTTAATTCTTGAAACAATTTATACATTTTCTTATTAAAAATATGAGGGAAACATTAATGAGCTAACTGCCTTCACTGTCTTTTTTAAGAAGTACAGCTTTCTGTCATAAATAATTCAATTAATTCAATAAATCCCTCTTCCTTTACTCTTTGATAACATATGCTTCAGAATTTAAAATGATATTGCAAACTATTTGCTATCATTCTTGCTAAGAATACTTCCTTTCTTTTAATATAGCCCATTTCAGGTGACAAATATTGATTCATACAATGTTGACAATTTGAAGATAGCATCAGAAAGTTTCATTATTTTCAGATATTCTAGTTATGTCAACAAATGTAGATCATTCACTTCCATAACTCATGGATATCTTATTATAATGTGATGCACTTTCAGGGTTAAAAATAAATGCAGACAAGACAGTGTGAATTGCCATTAATGATTATACTGAAGAACAAATTAAGACATAATGTCCATTTAAGTGGGAAAAACAGCTTTAAAGACACAGATATTACATTTAGCCTAATTCACATGAAACTTAAAAATACTTGCAATATAATTATTTAGTAAATGAAGAGTCAAATAGAAAATAGAATATTGTCCATATGAGGTTACATGGAGAATATATGACCTTAAGATGGCCATTGTACTATGTTTTCTTTATCCAGTTCAAACTTTGCTATTGTTTTAAAAGACATGCATTGGGAATCATGCAGGAGTCACTAAAAATAAACTATTAGGCTCAAAAATTGAAAGAAAAAGTTCATGTTTGCTTTATAGAAACACTTTCTGCACAGTTTAAAAGTATTTTATACTAAATAAACTCTAACCTTGTGCAATGTGAATGTTTTCTGATGTGGTAATTGTGACATTTGCTTTAGAAATAAAAGGCCTGATGTTCAGTTCTCAGTATTAACTTCAACACTGCTATTATATCTGGCAGTTAGTGTGGAGGATTAAGGCTATGACATGCTTCTTGTGTTCCAGGGTTTGATTCCTTCAGCATTCATTTGCCTACTGTGCGATGCTGAATAAGTCACTTGGCCAGACAATGCTTTGGAGCCAGGCTCTTCAGTGGTTTACTGGATTTCAAGAGCAGTAACTATGAACCTGTACTAAATTAGAAACAAATTGAACTTTGTTTTTTTATCTTTACCCGTAAATAACTCAAAGATGTGCCTTGAATGATAAAAAAACTGCTCTTCATGATTTTTGTCTTTCTTGAACAACACACTCCTCTAACAACTTTAACAGAATGTTCATGAGACTGTCTCCACAAAACTGGATAATCTTTAGCCCTTTGCCAACCAGCTGACAGTGAGAACATTAGTTGTAGGTGATGATCACTGTTGATGTGACACCCTGACCCCATGTACAAAAATGAGAAAAGGGGGATTGATGTTAATCCTGTTTAGTTCCTTCCAAACACAGTCTCTTGTCCTATTACTTTGTGGATACTGCACCTTTGTTATTAGATGCTGGATAGAGATTTTGGGAGCAAAAGGGACAACCTTTCTGGGAACAATCTGTATGCCACATAAACATCTGTGACTTTAATGTTTTTAAAACATCTGATGACTCCTTGCTGCTTATTTCTTAATTTAACTTACTTTAGATGCCAGGTCTGGTCAGCTTTCTGAAAAAATAGCTATATGCCTGCAGGAATTCAGATCTCCAGTGACCATCTGGTGCATTATTTAGTTATTCTGTTGATTCCTATTTGGAAAACTCTGATTTTGTTTTTTAGCAGAACATTCCTACTAAAATATCAAAACACATTGCCTGAAATGCTGAGCTGACTCTAGGAAAAGGGACCTAGTGGATGGTGGGGAAAAGCTCACAAGTCCTGTGGTTTATCTGTTATAACAAAGCAGAATGTCTGCAGTTATAATGCATTCTGTAATATGTCAGAGATTCCTTGCTGGGTGTATTCACACTGGCTAGAAAACCTAAATTGGAACTAGTAGCAAGGAAAACACTGCTTAAGGTTAGCACAGCTTAACTTTTAAAACAGTCTGTCAACTCATTACTTATAAACCACTTTTTTGCATAGTAGGTTTGCTATCACTTACTCAAGGACTTTTAGGTAGAAAGAGGGAAAGACACACACACACACACACACACACACACACACACACACACACACACACACGCAAACATAAGATGACAGAAAGTTTGAGAGAAAGGTAATATATGCAAACATGAGAACATAGATCATAGCAGTGATTTTCAGAATCATGCAAAAACCCTCCAGAAAAGGGCTCGACCAAGTGACCAGATCCAGCATCCGCTCAGGGAGATCCACATCGATTTGTCAAAGGCAGATTTTCTGAACACAAAAACTCAAAAGCAGTTCACTGAAATCACCTTCAGAGAACACTAAAAGATTTTTCTTTGCAGGAGGGCAAGCACCCATGTACCTCCCTGTGTGGGGGACACTCCCCACACCCCTTGGAATTACATATACCAACCCCGATGAATACAGTAGTAGAAAAAGGCATTCTCCACTGTTGATGAAAGTGGTTTCAGTGAAGTGCCTTGGATTTCTTTGTGTTTGCCAAAATGATCTTTGATGAGTTGACATGCTGTCCATTCATGTACCCCACATTAGTAGAGAATAACTGTAGCATAGGTTAAGTAAAACCAGCATAAGTTCAGCCATGAAAAATCTGGTGAGATCATGTACAATACTTTATTTGTTAGTACATTTTTATGAATAATAATAGTTTACCATTTTAATAAGTTATAAACCATATAAGAATACATATTCTGCACACCTTGTATTTTTAAATAAAATAATATCTTCGAGTTATTTTGAGGTCTGAAGGAGAAAAATATTCAGGATCATGCAGTTCCATGCTGTGAAAATGGTAACATTTTGAGCTTGGCAGAAGTTGCCATCTTGGAATTACTTTCTAAACTGTAGGAAATAACTTTACAAGGCCACATCTATGAAAATGACCATACAGGATGACAATGGACTAAAAGTGTAATTGAAGAGTAGGAGTTATACAGAAATAATAATGTTTAGTATAATCTGTGTACCAAATAATTATATTTCTTAGATGGTAATACTAAGGTAAACTTCTACAGTTTTACTTTGTGTGTGTGTGTGTGTGTGTGTGTGTGTGTGTGTGTGTGTGTGTGAGTGTATATTGGCCATATTACTACCACTGTCATGCATCATGACTAGTATTAACTAGCATTGTGTCCAGATGAAAACCACATGCGCGCACACACACACACACACACACACACACACACACACACACACACACACACACACACACACACACACACCAGGGGATAAGTCCATGCTATTGCTCCACCTCCTATCAGTCTATTAGCTCTGGCACTGCATTTGCATAGTGCCCAGCCATTTGATGTTGACCACTATCTACCACACATGACGTGTACCAGTTACATCTCCTGGTGTATGCCTGGCTGTCTGTGGATGCTTAGCTTGCCCGTGGCGTCCTCACTTTCTCCTGTTAAGTTACTATGTGGTTGTGCTCTGTATTATCTGTGGGGGCACAGCATGTCTACACTGTATGCACTAGACCTCTTGTGTGGTGTGTCTTGATGATGATATTCTGCATTATTTGTGGGTGCAAACCCTCATATGCTCTGTTGTATGAATTTTCCTGTGTATATCATGTGTCTGCCCATTCACACATAACCACTACATCACTTACATAAACCATACACTTTGCTGTTGTGTAGTGCACAGTTATTCCTTATTTGTGGCATATACTGAATGAAGAGCACCATCGAACAGTTAAATAATCACTCCCGCTGCCAAGGTGCCCTCTGTTCTTTCTTTGATGTGCAGCACAGTGGTCACATAATGTCCTGAATATTAATAGGATGCAAATCCAGTGCTTCAGCTCTTTACAGTCTCAGAATCCTAATACAGTTGTGAAAATAGGGATTAAGCCAGACAAAAAGAAAAGTGAATCAAATAAATGATATCACAAAGTGGCGCCATGAGTTGTATACAGTGATTCTACTATGAAATGGTAACTTCTTAAAAGTCGATGTTTGTAAAGAACTTTAAAAAATGCCTGAAAACCAAGAGTGAAAAACTCCCCTTTTCTTGTTTTTTACTATTTAATTATTTATCATTTATTTAGCGGGAAAGTGCAACTTGGATAAAACCCCAGTGTAGGCCTGGGATCTGGGAGAAAAGCTCCACATTTAACACCAGTTTTGACATATGCATAAAATACAGTTACACGGTATTAGAAAGAATGGAAATATAGGTAAATGTACATATATCAGAGAATAACTTTGCAATAACTAACATAAACATTATTTAGAAATGGAGCATGTACATAACTCGCATATATATATATATACTTGAACATTCACTAGAAGTAGACTCAGGACTGTATACAGTAAAGAGTGATATAACATACTACAAAAGATACTATAATATTACCTGTGATTTTTAGCAATTAAACTAATAATTCCTTTTGGAATGTACCTCACAAGACATCTGCAGCAGCTGGAAAGGCCACAGAAGTACCTCACAAAGAGGATTACTGGCCTCAAACAAATGCCCTACACTGACCGCCTCAAAAAACTCCAGCTTTACTCCGTAGCATATCGCCTACTCCGAGGTGATCTCTGCCTAACATATAAAGCTGTGTCAAACCCAGAGCTGTTGGACATGCTACACCTAAAGAAATCCCAATCCCTCTAAGCTACATGCTCTAGAGACCTAAACCTTGTCACCACAATAAACAGGATAAGCTGGAGGGATAGATTCCTGTCCCAGAGACTTCCTATACTCTGGAACAAACTACCCATCTATGTCAAGCAAAGTTCTTCATTAGCACTCTTCAAGAAAAATTTTGATGAGTGGATGGGAAATAGGAAATACACCCTGGGGATCACTTCTTTGTCTCTGCTGGACAGTGGCACAGGAAAATAACTTTCTTGGGTGGAGTAAGCTATGGTACCTTGCTGGCTAGGCTTACGTAGGCCCTTGGGCCGACAGCCTACTACCTACCTATGAACCTATGAACCTATAAAAAGAAGAGGCAGCTTAACTATGGAAACATTAAAATCAGATGAAGGTGTTTGATAATGTAATATAGTATATGTTAGTAGCAGAACATCTATGAAAGTATTGTTGCATGTAAGATAGAGTGCAGTAATTAGGAAAGTGAGAATGGCTGGGACACTTTGACAGATATAGGGAGTTTTCATGCCCCTCTGAACCCACTGATGTTGGGGGCTAGCCCTCCACACACCCCAAACTTAAATATACCAACTGCACAACCACACTGACTTGAAGAAGTGAGTAATCTCTCTAAAAAGTGAATCATTGCTGGTGTACAATTAGAAATCACATAGACGATTTCTTATAGCAAATAGCATTCGGCCTTATGATAGCATTCGCCCTTTTGATAGCATTTGGCCTTTTGAAAGCATTCGGCCTTATAATAGCATTTGGCCTTATGCCGCTTTCCTTTTTTTCTGTGGGCTATTTCTCCTTCAGCATTTGTAAGGAACCTATATATGGAATCTCTCATTTTGTTTCACTGGTTGGGATCAGATATAGCTTACTTAAGAAGACATCTCAAATGAATAAATGTATTACATTTTGCCATTTTTTTACATAAGAATAT
This sequence comes from Protopterus annectens, assembly GCF_019279795.1. Taxonomy (NCBI): domain Eukaryota; kingdom Metazoa; phylum Chordata; order Ceratodontiformes; family Protopteridae; genus Protopterus; species Protopterus annectens. The sequence continues at coordinate 722,712,944 of NC_056749.1, read as the reverse complement.
GGTTAAGTCACCCTAAAAATAAGTAAATAAAAAACAAATACAATGGAAGCTAGGAAGATCATAAGCAAGAACAGGTTGGGGTGATACTCAGTAGTAAAATAAAATCTCTGCCTCACAGTTCCACAGTACAGAGTTCTAAACTAACATCTGTCTAGTTAGTGTAGATGTGAAGTTTTATGTGGTTCCTCTGTTTCTGCATTTTTTCTGGCTACTTGTGCTTTATTGCCCCTTCCAAAAAGCATGTGGATAGATTGGTTAACACTAAATTCTTTCTCTCTTTCTGTCTCTCTCTATTCATTTGTCTGTCTGTCTTTATACCCTTGCCACTTACCTTGCTTTTTTCTTCATTGCCTACTTTTTTGTTTCCCTCCTATATTTATTTCATTCCTTCTAATTGTATTTTTCATAAATTGTTCTCTAACCCACACCTTCAACATTGTATTTAACAGTTTTAAGTTTGATTGTTGCACTTATATTTGCTTGTTTTACATAACATATGTAATTGTTGTACATCATATTTGTAATTCTTACATTTCTTTTTCTCCTGGGATGAGCCTATCCTTGAAAATGCTTCCATTGAATGACCATAATATTGATGGAAAATGTCGATGTTATGTAGTCCTATCTCGCCGTAATTATTTTACTGGCTCAAGGCTAGCCCCTATCCCATGGTGCCTCATGGCAATTCCCCAGATCCTGTTTGCTGCAAAAGCTTTGAGGTTGTAATACAATTTTTAACTATATTTAGTCCTTTTCTACTCCTTTATCTATCTTTATATATATATTGATAATTTCTTCTTTATTGCACAACTATTTTGAAAGTTTTCAACCCGTATTCCCCCCTTAGGACTGTATGGCCCATTTAAGTTAGAGGGCCCTTCCTTCCTGTGTGTGTGTGACTATTGAAAAAAAAAAAAAAAAAAAAACCTTTCTTGTCTTTACACTTTATTGTAGTAATACTGTTATTTTCCTTTGTCTTCGTGTTTAAGAATGTCTAAAGATAAAGATAAGGATCACAAGGATCATCTCCCTTCAGGGTTCAAAAAATGTGACAGGTGTGCACAGAAAATGCTCTTACAGACAGCCACACCAGTTGTGTTTATTGTCTTGGCGAAGCCCATTTACAAGAACCCTGCACCTTCTGTCATGCTTTTAGCACAAGAGTGTTGAACGAAAGGAAGAGAAAACTTATTGACAGGGGTCTCATGACCAGTTCCTTCCAGAAACAGCTGGAACATGGTCAGACAGCTCCAAAAATCTTCAAAGAGAAAATCATGGGCCCGACTTCGAAGCCGACCAAAAAGTCTAAAGCGTTGGAACCAAGGAGTTCTGGTGCCAGCTCTGCTTCATCTTCGGTTCAGTCTATTTCATCGGTTCTGAGATTTTGCCCGACATCGAGGCTGTATCTCCTACTTTGAGATCTCCTATTTTGGAGAGAAGGAGGTCTCCTTCAGTTTCCACCAGATCCTTCAGGACCCTATCAGATGAGGACATCGAGAGGGTGATGAAGAGGTTGCTTTCAGATCTATCTCTGGCTAGAAAATTGACTCCACCAGACCCAAAAGTCTCGGAGCCGACCCCCGTACCGATCACTGTTCCTCCTCCGACTGCTTCGCTCTTGGAGCCTATTACGTCAGGTTCCTCTGTCTTCAACCCTTCAGCTCAGGGGATTCAACCAGTTTCCTCAGAGCCAATTACTCTATCCTTGATGGCTCAGTCTGGAGCCGAGGATTCTGGGAGCCGATGCTCTTGTGTCGTGGGGACAGTCACCCTGGGTTCTCATTGGAACCGACCCTCCCTCTCGGAGCCTCGGCTCGACTCAGCTCGGCTTCCACTTCTGCTTTGGGGCTGTTCCCTCTTGCTAGGAATCGACCAGTCACCCCCCTCGGAGCAGAGGTCTTTTTCGGAGTGGGGGGGAAAGGCTTTCGAAGCTATAGAGAAGGCTTTATCCTCTGCTAAAGCCATTCCTTTGGAACCTGTGTCTCACCAGCAGCAGGCAGCAACCTCTTCCCTCCTTCCACCCCCACAGCATAGGGAACCAGAGGCCCAAGTAGCCCCCATTGGAGGTGCTCCCTCTTCCGAGACCTCCCCAGATTATCCCACTGGAGAGCTTCCCTCGGAAGAGGTTATGTAAGAGGAAACATGTTGACTCCCCTGAGTCTGTCACATCAGATACTGATTTAGAGGAATCAGAAGGGTCCCCTAGATCTCCCTCTGAGGATGTCTCCTTCTCAGACATCCTAGAAATCCTTAGACAGAGGGATGATTGGAAGTCCTCTAACCCTACTGAGAATGAATCAGTGTATCTTAAGGCCTTTGGCTCCCGAGCTTCCATCTCTTGGGTGACACCGCCTTATGACCAACTTTTGGGGGGTCATATCGCGGAAAGCATGGACCTCTCCAGATTCAGTGGAAGCCATCCCAAGGAGGCGAAACAAATTTATGACAGCACCCGAGGACAAGTCTTTCCTTAGTAAGGGAGTTCCAGTTGATGCTATGGTGGTAGCAGTGGCCACCAAGAAGGAATTATCTGAGACGTCTTCTAATATCCATCCTCCTAACAAGAAGTCCAGGATGATGGATAGGTACAGGAAGTGTACTTTTTCTTCAGTGGCATTTACATTAAGATCGCTGAATTACCTGACTCATTTTACTCATCTTCAGAGGGATCTCCTGAAAGAGTTAGGAGATACCCTCCAGGGTTGAGTAGCTCCGGGTTCCATGGACAAGGTTTCTGCGCAGCTCTCTACACTTACTTACATAGCTAACTCCTCAATGAGGCTGATCTCATATGCGGCAGATGGAGCGTGTAGGGCAGCCGCAGCAGAAATATCCCTCAGGAGACATTCGTGGATGCGTCTTTGTAATTTTACATAATTCTTCAAGTCTTCCTTCACTAATGTTCTCTTTGATGATTCATCTCTTTTTGGGCCCCAAGTGAAAGAGACTTTGACTAGGTGCGAGCAGGAAGGAAAAACCTTATCTGCCATTGGAGTCTGTTTCTCTCTCTCATCTAGACCCTATCCCAAGGGTAATACAGGAGGGAAAATGTGGTTCCACAAATCCCAAAACAGTTTTCCTCAGGAACAAGGTCAACCCTCCCCCAGGGGCAGATGGGGAGGATATAATGGAAGATGCTGCCCTCGCAGCAGAGGAGGTCTGCAACATTAGGGAGACAGAGAAGGTTTCTCTGATTGTCCCTACCATCAACCCTGAGGGGTTGCCCGACTGTCCGTCTCTGGAGGCAGTCGGGGTCGTATATCGCTGTACCCAAGCACCCGGCTAACTATCACACAAGATCATTGGGTACACACAATAATATCCAGAGGTTACCTGATCCCCTTTATTTCTGAACCCCCAACAAGTCGATCTCTTTCAGACGTACCACCCATCCAACTAGGCCGTGCAACATCAGAGGTCATCTCGTTGCTGCAAAAAAGAATCATCCAAGAAGTCCCCGCAGAGCAAGTAGGATCTAGAACTTACTCTCAATTCTTTTTAGTTCCAAAAAAAGACAGGGGACTGGAGATCAATTCTAGATCTCAGCAAGCTCAACAAGCATGTAAGCAAATCAAAGTTCCGAATGGTCACTTTGCAGTCGATATTTCCCTTTATCGGGAAAGACAACTGGATGTGCTCAATCGATCTCAAGGATGCGTACTACCACATCAAAATGGACAGGCGCTCCAGGAGACACTTATGCTTCCGGTTGGGAGCCAGTCATTTTCAGTTCAGAACACTGCACTTTGGCCTCACTACAGCCACCAGAGTGTTTACCAAATGCATGGCAGTGGTAACAGCTCACCTGAGACATCAGGGGTTCCAGGTGTTTCCGTACCTAGACGACTGGCTCCTTACTACCACCACCAAGCATCAATTCATAAGAACCAGGGACTAGACTCTATCCCTGTGCACCAGCCTAGGCATCACTGTCAACCTGCAAAAGTCAGTCTTATCTCCCTCTCAGCATATTGTATATCTAGGCTCAGAAATAGACACAACCACCATGTCAGTAAAGCTAACACAGGAAAGAGTGGAATCTCTACGCAGTCAGGTCAGATCCTTATTAAACAAACAAAGAGTCCAGGCCAGAGTAGTCCTTCAAGTCCTAGGGACTATGGCTTCCACCATCTTATTAGTTCCTCTTGCTTGCCTACATATGAGGATTCTCCAATGGATGCTATTTGCACAATGGTCGATGCAAGACCTTCCATTGTACCACCAGATATTAATAACAAACACATGCAAAAGGGATCTGACATGGTGGTTACACATTAAACAACTTGTCCTAGGTCGTCCACTTCTTCCTCCCCAAGAGAAAGCAGTTTTGACCACGGACGCTTCCCAGATAGGGTGGGGGCATTATCTGGGAAAGACAGTTCAAGGTACTTGGCAAAACCAAGAGAACCACTTGCACATCAATGTTCTGGAGATGAGAGCAGTGCTATGTGTGTTGCAAGCACCTCACAGCTCCCTTCCCACCAGAACGATTGCAATTCAGTCAGACAACATGTCTGTCGTGTGGTACATAAACAAGCAGGGGGGAACCAAGTATTACCCACTTTTCAGAGAGGCCTTAAGAGTTTGGAAATGGGTGATGGATACTCAATGCTTCCTGATAGCAATGCATATCCTGGGGAAATCCAACGTAATAGCGGACAAACTCAGCCGAGCAATTCTGATGCCTCACGAGCGGTCCCCGAATCCAATGGCTGCGAAAGAGATCTTTCACAAATGGGGCCAGCCTTGCTGTGATCTATTTGCCACTCTCCTGAACACCAAATGCAGCAGCTGCTTTGCCCTCATTCCCCATCCAGGGATGTCACCCAGGGATGGTCTAGTTCACGATTAGCCCCCGGGACTTTGTTATGCCTTTCCTCCCTTTCCACTCATCCCCAAAGTAATACAGAAAGCAAGACAGTTGAGGAGTTCCTTGACCTTCATTGTTCCTTACTGGCCTCGACAAGTTTGGTTACCTTTCCTGTGGCTCTACCTCTTGGAGGAACCATGGATTCTGGACCCATCTCCGGATCTCTTGATTCATCAATCGGGACAGTTCCATCCCCACCCTCAAATTGACAGTATGGCTGCTCCAATTCCATGTATAGCCAGGTGTATTCCTTTATCCCCAGCGGTCAAACACATCTTAATTTCATCCCATAAACCTTCCACTCAGAAACTATATTCTAGCAAATGGAAAAGGTTTTCCCTTTGGGCTATGAATTGGGGCTTAGATCCATATACGGCTCCTTTAGAATCCATTTTATCCTTCCTAATAACAATTTTTCATGAAGGAGCGGCAGCCACTATAGTTAGAGTTCAGTTAGCTGCCATTTCCAATCTCCATTTTGGTTTCATGGGAAATCCAATCATGCAGCACTCCCTGTGTAAAACCTTCTTAAAAGGAGCTCTTCTTCTTAGTCCCCCAATAAAACAACCATTAGAACCCTGGGACTTAAACTTAGTCCTCTCATCTTTGATGTCTGCACCCTTTGAGCGATCCTCACTGTCAGACTTAAAATTGTTATCATGGAAAACCTTGTTCTTGGTAGCCATAACATCTGCTAGGAGAGTTTCAGAACTACAAGCTTTAAGTATTCGACCTCCTTACATTATCTTTCACAAGGATAGAGTCTCTCTCAGGACAAATCCTTCCTTTCTTCCTAAGGTATGCTCAGAGCACAACCTGAATACTACCACTGAGCTACCTGTGTTTTTTCCAAACCACTTTAATAAATCAGAGTATAGACTACACCAGCTAGATGTCCACAGGATACTCAGATTTTATATACACAGGACTAAGGAATTCATGAAATCTGATCAACTTTTCATTTCTTTTTCTGACAAAAGGAAAGACTTGCCTGTTTCAAAAATTACTCTTTTAAACTGGCTTTTGGATTGTATATCGTTTGCATATCAGCAAGCTGGTAGACAATTACCAGTAAAAGCTAAAGGTCACTCTACTAGGGCTGTAGCTACTTCATGTGCCTTTAGATCTAGGCTCCCAATTGATACTATTTTGCAGCAGCTTGGGCAAGACCAAATACGTTTGTCACTCATTACAAATTGGATTTGGCCTCCCAGGACAGGTCATCCCTTGGGTCCACTGTGCTGAAGAGTTTCTTCGCTTGAGCCACCTGGGATAAAGGTGCTAGGAATGCTGTCCCATCCAACAAGAATTACGGTGAGATAGGACTACATAACATAAAGAAGTTATGTACTTACCATAACGTTCCATGTTTGTAGTCCATCTCGCCTATATTCTTGCGTCCCTCCCTCCAATCCCCTTCCTGTTTCTGGGGGATCTGGTGGACCTCTTTTTTGGTGCTGCCTGACATTGCTCTTTATTGTCCACCTGGGATGGATTATGTTTCTAATCCTTTGCTGTATTTATACAGTTTTTTTCTTATTCTTAAATGACAGGTATTTATTGCTTTCTTGCAAACTAGGTCTGGGGAATTGCCGTGAGGCACCATGGGATAGGGGCTAGCCTCGAGCTAGTAAAAGCTCTTAAGGTTTAGTATCGGCCAAGTCAGAGCCGAATATTAGCTCCGAACCCATCCAGCAAGAATATAGGTGAGATGGACTACAAACATGGAACGTTATAGTAAGTACATAACTTCTTTATTTCCATCATGTCTGAAGGACAAACCATCAGAAATGACATACCCGAACTTCCTTGTTCGACGAGTTCAAAATAACAGGAGGTGACATCAGTCATCCATGCTATGCACAGTAATGTACCATTATACTCAGCGGTCAATGGAATGTTAATTGTACTATTTTGCAAGGGGGGTTATGCCCACTGCACCCCCACACCACCTGCACATTAAATATACCAACTCCAAGATCCCACTACAGTCAGGAAATAGGCTAATTCTTTCAGACGTACCACCCATCCAATTAGGCCGTGCAACATCAGAGGTCATCTCGTTGCTGCAGAAAGAGTCATCCAAGATGTCCTCGCAGAGCAACTAGGATCTAGAACTTACTCTCAATTCTTTTAGTTCCAAAACGACAGGGGATTGGAGATCAATTCTAGATCTCAGCAAGCTCAACAAGCATGTAAGCAAATCAAAGTTCCGAATGGTCACTTTGCAGTCGATATTTCCCTTTATCGGGAAAGACAACTGGATGTGCTCAATCGATCTCAAGGATGCGTACTACCACATCAAAATGGACAGGCGCTCCAGGAGACACTTATGCTTCCGGCTGGGAGCCAGTCATTTTCAGTTCAGAACACTGCCCTTTGGCCTCACTACAGCCACCAGAGTGTTTACCAAATGCATGGCAGTGGTAACAGCTCACCTGAGACGTCAGGGGTTCCAGGAGTTTCCGTACCTAGACGACTGGCTCCTCACTACCACCACCAAGCATCAATTCATAAGAACCAGGGACTAGACTCTATCCCTGTGCACCAGCCTAGGCATCACTGTCAACCTGCAAAAGTCAGTCTTATCTCCCTCTCAGCATATTGTATATCTAGGCTCAGAAATAGACACAACCACCATGTCAGTAAAGCTAACACAGGAAAGAGTGGAATCTCTACGCAGTCAGGTCAGATCCTTATTAAACAAACAAAGAGTCCAGGCCAGAGTAGTCCTTCAAGTCCTAGGGACTATGGCTTCCACCATCTTATTAGTTCCTCTTGCTTGCCTACATATGAGGATTCTCCAATGGATGCTATTTGCACAATGGTCGTTGCAAGACCTTCCATTGTACCACCAGATATTAATAACAAACACATGCAAAAGGGATCTGACATGGTGGTTACACATTAAACAACTTGTCCTAGGTCGTCCACTTCTTCCTCCCCAAGAGAAAGCAGTTTTGACCACGGACGCTTCCCAGATAGGGTGGGGGGGGTGCATTATCTGGGAAAGACAGTCCAAGGTACTTGGCAAAACCAAGAGAACCACTTGCACATCAATGTTCTGGAGATGAGAGCGGTGCTATGTGCGTTGCAAGCACTTCACAGCTCCCTTCCCACCAGAACGATTGTAATTCAGTCAGACAACATGTCTGTCGTGTGGTACATAAACAAGCAGGGGGGAACCAAGTATTATCCACTTTGCAGAGAGGCCTTAAGAGTTTGGAAATGGGTGATGGATACTCAATGCTTCCTGATAGCAATGCATATCCTGGGGAAATCCAACGTAATAGCGGACAAACTCAGCCGAGCAATTCTGATGCCTCACGAGCGGTCCCCGAATCCAATGGCTGCGAAAGAGATCTTTCACAAATGGGGCCAGCCTTGCTGTGATCTAATTGCCACTCACCTGAACACCAAATGCAGCAGCTGCTTTGCCCTGATTCCCCATCCGGGGATGTCACCCAGGGATGGTCTAGTTCACGATTAGCCCCCGGGACTTCGTTATGCCTTTCCTCCCTTTCCACTCATCCCCAAAGTAATACAGAAAGCAAGACAGTTGAGGAGTTCCTTGACCTTCATTGTTCCTTACTGGCCTCGACAAGTTTGGTTTCCTTTCCTGTGGCTCTACCTCTTGGAGGAACCATGGATTCTGGACCCATCTCCGGATCTCTTGATTCATCAATCGGGACAGTTCCATCCCTCCATCCACACCCTCAAATTGACAGTATGGCTGCTCCAATTCCATGTATAGCCAGGTGTATTCCTTTATCCTCAGCGGTCAAACACATCTTAATTTCATCCCATAAACCTTCCACTCAGAAACTATATTCTAGCAAATGGAAAAGGTTTTCCCTTTGGGCTACGAATCGGGGCTTAGATCCATATACGGCTCCTTTAGAATCCATTTTATCCTTCCTAACAACAATTTTTCATGAGGGAGCGGCAGCCACTATAGTTAGAGTTCAATTAGCTGCCATTTCCAATCTCCATTTTGGTTTCATGGGAAATCCTATCATGCAGCACTCCCTGTGTAAAACCTTCTTAAAAGGAGCTCTTCTTCTTAGGCCCCCAATAAAACAACCATTAGAACCCTGGGACTTAAACTTAGTCCTCTCATCTTTGATGTCTGCACCCTTTGAGCCATCCTCGCCGTCAGACTTAAAATTGTTATCATGGAAAACCTTGTTCTTGGTAGCCATAACATCTGCTAGGAGAGTTTCAGAACTACAAGCTTTAAGTATTCGACCTCCTTACATTATCTTTCACAAGGATAGAGTCTTTCTCAGGACAAATCCTTCCTTTCTTTCTAAGGTATGCTCAGAGCACAACCTGAATACTACCATTGAGCTACCTGTGTTTTTTCCAAACCACTTTAATAAATCAGAGTATAGACTACACCAGCTAGATGTCCACAGGATACTCAGATTTTATATACACAGGACTAAGGAATTCATGAAATCTGATCAACTTTTCATTTCTTTTTCTGACAAAAGGAAAGGCTTGCCTGTTTCAAAAATTACTCTTTTAAACTGGCTTTTGGATTGTATATCGTTTGCATATCAGCAAGCTGGTAGACAATTACCAGTAAAAGCTAAAGGTCACTCTACTAGGGCTGTAGCTACTTCATGTGCCTTTAGATCTAGGCTCCCAATTGATACTATTTTGCAGCAGCTTGGGCAAGACCAACACGCTTTGTCACTCATTACAAATTGGATTTGGCCTCCCGGGACAGATCATCCCTTGGGTCCACTGTGCTGAAGAGTTTCTTCGCTTGAGCCACCTGGGATAAAGGTGCTAGGAATGCTGTCCCATCCAGCAAGAATTACGGTGAGATAGGACTACATAACATAAAGAAGTTATGTACTTACCATAACGTTCCATGTTTGTAGTCCATCTCGCCTATATTCTTGTGTCCCTCCCTCCAACCCCCTTCCTGTTTCTGGGGGATCTGGTGGACCTCTTTTTTGGTGCTGCCTGACTGACATTGCTCTTTATTGTCCACCTGGGATGGATTATGTTTCTAATCCTTTGCTGTATTTATACAGTTTTTTTCTTATTCTTAAATGACAGGTATTTATTGCTTTCTTGCAAACTAGATCTGGGAAATTGCCGTGAGGCACCATGGGATAGGGGCTAGCCTCGAGCCAGTAAAAGGTCTTGAGGTTTAGTATCGGCCAAGTCACAGCCGAATATCAGCTCCGAACCCATCCAGCAAGAATATAGGTGAGATGGACTACAAACATGGAACGTTATAGTAAGTACATAACTTCTTTATTTCCATCATGTCTGAAGGACAAACCATCAGAAATGACATACCCGAACTTCCTTGTTCGACGAGTTCGACATAACAGGAGGTGACGTCAGTCATCCATGCTATGCACAGTAATGTACCATTATACTCAGCGGTCAATGGAATGTTAATTGTACTATTTTGCAGGGGGGCTATGCCTCCCCTTGCACCCTCCACACCACCTGCACATTAAATATACCAACTCCAAGATCACACTACAGTGAGGAAATGGGCTAATTCTTTGTCCTCACTGAACTGCAACCTCTCTACACAATGTTGAACCCAAAATATCGGCCTACACTACCCATTCGCTGTAGTGCAGTTGATCATTTTTGGTTTGGCATTATGCCGACTTGGAAACTACAAGTCTACCACATGCTGGTCGACCGATGCAATTTCCAAGTTTTGATTGTAAAGCTATATATATATATATATATATATATATATATATATATATATATATATATATATAAAATCTCTCTCTCTCTCTCTCTCTCTATATATATATATATATATATATATACATATATATATATATATTATATTCACACACACACACACACACACACACACACACACACACACACACACACACACACACACACACACACACACACACACACTTAAGCATATAAAATGCTTTGTATCAAAATAATGGTGGAAATGTGGTAAGCACTAGCTACTGCTGCTGCGGTGAAGGACATGTTTAAAATTTCAGAACAGGTGGATATTAACATAATAAAATGAAATTTAAAACCTATGCCAGAGAAGGTGGAACAAACCAAGTGAGCAGTAACAAAAGCAGTGCTGGATCCCAGCTACCTTGCAAGCCCTGCATGCAGATTAAGCCTCTACTGCTGTGCTGCTGGTACTTGGTATTGCCCAGCACTGTAATCCATAAGTAATGTGAAGGCAACATTATGCCCACATCCCAGTTTGTAACTCTAAAAGGCAGCAACTTTAAAAGATTAACACAATAAATCAAACTGTAACAATGGTTCAGGCACATTTAAAACAGTGAAACCACAGATAAATGAAGGGAAGGAGTGGTTTTAATCAACTCCAGAAAAAAAAAATGGCAGACTAAACTATGTTTTGTTAGCTACAACATAATTGTGTTATAACATAAATTAAATATTCTCAAATAGTACACATGTAATACATTGCATAACTAGGCCTGAAGTGACATATTGATTTTTAATAAAACTATAGCTTTAAATATAAAAGTATATTTTAAAGCAAACTAGTAAGAAAAGCTATCATAATTAATCAATAATTCCTGCATAACAAGCAAGGGACCCTGAAGGCACAAGGAGTACCATTCCATACATTGGTTTTTGGGGGTCCTATCACAAAAAAAGTTTTAACATTTTAAAGCGCAGTCTTGCTTTTAGAAAGGCTGCTTTTACAGTTTCTCTTTCCACATTGTAGCATTTGTTGCTATATAGATCTTTCCTTGATTTTCAAGGACATCACTGATTTTTGCCTTAAAACTTTGCTCTGTGTCTCATACAATTTGTAATTTTGAAGCAAAACATTGAGAAGTTAAGTCACTAAGTAATATTAGTAATTATGTCTAGAGACCCTTTTTTTCAGAAAATGCATAATAATACAAAACAGACATTCTAACAGCTTTCCTAATGAGTAATACCTATGAATTAAAATGTGCCTGATTTGGGGGGGCTCTGTCCTGCACTATTTTTGGCTTATCCCCGATTGCTATAACTTTTGTAATGATCTTATCTGTGACATCATGAATTTCTCTGTGGAATCTAGATCCAAAGTCTGAGGAAAGACTACTACACTTCCTCGACGGATTATAATCCAATGATGTGGTTACTTTACAAATGTCAAGTGAAGATTATAACTTCCTAGTCAGTTTGTAAATTTACTGATATGAGCAAGGTGTCAACAAAACAATTTAATGCTTTACTTTACGTAGGTGTTTTTCCCAGTGTTTCCAAATGCTTTTTGTTCAAAACACACTAAGCTAAGACAAAAGATATAGCCTTAATGAAATTACTTTCTATTGAGAAGTTAAACTTCTCTGTTTTTTTTTTCTTCGTCTTTCTGGTTTCTAATATCATGACAGGAATGGACCCCATTCCTAAGTCAAAGTATGATTCAAGTTCATGAAATCAGTATTGTTTCAAGCTTTGATATTAGCCAGAAGTACTCTTTGCAGCACCTGCAATGTGTCCAGTGATGACTCCTTTTGCAATTTGTATGGCATTACATGTATCGGTAACATACCTAAGTATGATTGTAAATTGTTTTTATAAGACCCATAGCTCCTACAACTACTGGAACTGTCTGGATATCCTTCTTCCACATTGCCCTCATTTTTGCCTGCAAATCCTGGTATTTTATGACTTTGTGTCTCTCTAGAAGTAAGACACTGTATTCAATGGGTGTAGCGATTTCAATGATCAATGCTGCTTTTGCCTTCTTTTAATGGACTATTATATCTGGTTTTCTTGCTTCTATTTTTGTTGAACTGTTGGTAATGAGTGATCCTATGTGATATAAACTTCAACATTTTCCATAATGCTTTGTGGCTCATGTTTCCAGTGTTTTTTAGCTACTTCATTATTATAATGTTTGCACAATCTCCAGTGCAGCAGTCTTGCCACATTATTATGCCATTTAGTATACAGTCCTTTTGCCATTAGTGTATCACAACCAGCAACAAGATGTGCGACTGTTTCCAGTTCAGTTTTACAAAACCTACATTCATCTGTTTCTCCCACATGTTCAATGGACTTTATAAACCAACATGTATGTAGTCCACTATCTTGGCCGTCAATATTAACCTTTCATAGTTTTGTTTAAATTCACCTCTCCTTAACCATTCCTGTGCTCGATTCTGATCAACATGAGGTTGTTCCTAGAGTTTTCTATACTTGCAAATATATTTATGCATTTTCCACATTTCTTGTCTTTTAATCTGATCCGTCACCTTATATTATTTCTTTCGTTTTTTGGCACATTCAGTTGCTGCCTGATTTTTATCTACTTCTGGTTTGATTTCCATTCCCACTCGACACCAATATGCTTCTGCTTACCTAAGCAGGGAAATAATCTTAGACTTATTCTCCTCATGTTTCAAAACTTTCACTATGTTTGGGTCTTGTGTGGTGAGCAAATATGTATGCAGTCCATGACTGCAGATCTATACATGTAATCAATTTCAAGGAGGCCCATACCTTCTTCAGAATGTGGACTATATAGTCTTGGTATACACTGATTTTATAAATCATTTGAAGAGCATGGAGCATTAAACTTCTCTGCATTGTAAGTAGTCCAGTAGAAATCAAACGCAGTAAGATTAAAAGTCTATTGCTTTACCCTCAGCCCTACTGACTGACTTCTTTCTATTAGCCAGAGCTACTAATGAGACTGAATCATCAAGTTTATGACCATTAATAAACTTGTGAGATAAAATGTTTCAGGCAGACTGCAATATTTTTACTACTCTCACCAATTTATATGAAAAATATTTAGAACCAGATAAATAATACAAGAGTAATGGAATGCATATAATGTTTCCTACAGTTTAAACAAATTCTGTAGAGAAGGACTCTGTGCTAAAACCTATTTTGCAGAAAGTCAGTCAAATCAGTCTAAAAGTGTTTGCAGTTTTAAACAAGTTAATAAACCAACATGTATCGTTTGATACAAACACGCATAGAAGCAAACAAACTAACAGAGAAACAAGCAGATAAATAAATATTAATTTGGGTTTGTTTCTGACATTTACATATGGTTTCATTATCATATAACTATAGCAGAAGTGTTACTCTTGAAGTTTAGAGAAGGTACTGTATGAGGTTTAGTTTTGTGTCTTGACTGGGATAAGGGTTGTTATATAGGAAACTCCTCCAAAAGCAAATATATTAGAACTACAGCTGCTGATAAATTTGCTCATTTCTGCATGCAATATTACCAGTCTTTTTAAGACAGGCCACATCATACGAAATGGCTTAAGACACAATACAGCAAATTGAACTTGTAGTTAAACAGTATAATCAATATTTAAGATTGAAAGTGACAAGCCAAGGCCAATCATGCTTTGTTAATTTTCCCAACAGCTTATTCAAGCTGTAGGGAAACACATCCAACTAGATTTAACATATGCTAAAGGTCTGCTAGTGCAGAGACAGGATGCCTGACTGTGTTTTGGAAATAAGACTAATTAACAGTTGAGATGTCACAGCCTGATGTTCATCGTGGTACCCTGCTGCAGTCATCACACTTGGGTTACCCTGCCATCAGGCGGTCCTACAGTCGGCCCAAATTCCAAAGTCTTGGTCCAGCGTCGGTTGCTGTCGCTTCTTCCCTGACGTCAGAGCACCAGGGGTATATCAGAGGCATCTGACGCCATTTTCTTCAGTCTTTCTTGCCGCGGTGCCCAAAGCAGAAGCAGTTCGCAAGTGCCGGTCGGCCAACACCTGAGATTTTCTAATCGAGTTTCAGTCCGAAGTCTTCAAAGCTAAGTACCCCATTGGAGAACCTTTTCTTGCCTCAGTCCGATGTCAGAAAAAGTTAATAATTGCATTTCTTGTGGGAAGCAAATACCTCATAAGGACTTTCATTCTTTTTGTATACCTTGCCTAGGCCCAGACCACGATGTCACTGGTTGTCGGTTTTGTGCTAGGTTCAATAAGCGAACTATAAAGCGACGCTTAGATTTCGCACGACACTACCTCGGTAGAAAATTTAATTACACTATGCCATCAGAGCAACCGACTACCAGCGTACATAAAAAATGCAAGGATAAAGATAGGCAGCCTAGATCCAAGCCAGACTCCGAGGCCTCGGCTTGGCTGGTTGCCGGTACTCCGGTTTTCAGTGAGGCGCCTATGCAGCCCCTGGCTACCACTGAATTGGATCCCCAGGCCACTTTGGATCCCCCAGCAGAGAGTTCTAGGCCAATGCAGCCTTTTTCCTTAGGCCCTACCGACGACATTGCACTAGGGGAAGCCGGTGCTGTAGAAACACCTTCGGTTTCTGAAGGTGTCTTCAGACCGACTACCCTCACCATAAAATCTTATGCTAAGCTTAAGACTCCTCTAAAGCCAAAAAAGCCTACACTTCAGTCTCCAGGTCAAGGCCCTATGCCTAAGAAACAGATGCTTAAAATGGCTGAAGATTTGATTTCTTTGATCAGGGGTTCCCAACCCCCCCCCTTTGACAAAAGGCCTAGACAAGAGGAGGATTATGCCTCCTCTGATCAAGTGTCTGTTTCCTCAGGCTCCTCTGAGGAACAGGATTACTCCTTTCCCCCTTATGAAGATTCTGATGCTGAAGACTCCATTCCCTCAGCTTCTCCCCCTGAAGATTATTCCTTTGGGGAAACCTTACACACCATGAGGGAACATTTCCACTGGGAAGGTCAGGACTACTCCAACTCAAAGAAAAGGCTCAGAGAGTTTCTTTTACTCCCCCAGCACAGACCACTTGCTATCCCCCCAGTTTTGGACATTGTGGATGATGTCTTCTTAGAATCTAGTCTAAATCCAGACTCTCTGCCTCCTGCTCCAGCCAAACCAGATAGATACTATAGAGTGCCTGACTCACACAAATTCCTTTACAAAAGCCCTGCTGCTGATCCAGAGACAATCTCCCAGGGTCCCAAAGGGGCTAAGGCTTCTATGGCAAAAAATCCTGTACCCTCAGAAAGGGACTCCAGAGCACTAGATAGGTGGGGGAAGAAGGTTTACACCTCAACTACTCTAGCTATGAGAGCACTAAATTGTCAATTTCACATGCTTAAATACCAGCAATTCCTAATGCCTCAAATAAAACAATAGATGGGCACGAACCCTCAACAGTCTGAATTCAAGGAAATGCAAGATCTGTTACATGCAGCTGAACAGGTGGGCAAACATACTTTACAATGTGGTTTTGATGCCTTGGAAGCTTCCTCTAGAGCAGCTGTTACTGGGTCTGTTATACATAGGCATGCTTGGTTAAAGGAACAATCTCTGCCTGATCATGTTAAAGCAACATTACTGGATGCACCCTTACAGCAGGATGTCTTATTTGGGGGTTAAAGCAGAGGAGGTTTTAAAGAAAATGGAGGATAAGGCAAAATCTATGCAGATGGTCAAAGATTTCTTACAGGTACAGCCCCCACGCTTCAGCAGAAATTGGCCAACAAAAAATTGGTCCTTTCCAGCTTCTGACAGACCACAGAGGGGTAAATACAGGTGCCCAAGGGGCAGAGGACAAGCACAAATCCCTTACAAACCTCGCCAATTGGGCACTACAACACAGAAGGGAGGAGAAGACAGGTCCCAAACCACTAGAAGACAAACACAATGACTTAAACCTCATACTGCCAAGCAAAACTCTCTTGGCAGCTCTCTTGGGAGGAAAATTAACACTTTTTGCAGACAACTGGCGCATCGTCACAAAGGACAAATCGGTCCTAGACATTATCTCACAAGGATACAGATTTCATTTCCACACCTTGCCAAGGATAAGAGGAATGCCAAACCTGCCACAAAATCAATGGGCAGAGGCACAAAAACAAATTACAGCTCTCATGGACATGAGAACCATTGAGCTGGTACCTACACAGGAGCAAGGCCAAGGATTTTACTCAAGGCTCTTTCTAGTCCCCAGAAAGGACAATGCTTGGAGACCTATTCTGGACCTTTCAATTTTAAACACCTTCTTGCAAGTACCCAAATTCAAGATGCTAACACTACAGCAGCTTCTTCCCATGTTGGGCAAGAAAGCTTGGCTAGTAACGTTGGACCTCAAGGAGGCATACCTGCATGTCCCTATCAGACAAAGTTGTAGAAGATACCTTCATTTCATTGCAGGTTCAACCCATTACTAATTATCTGCACTGCCCTTTGGCTTATTTACTGCGCCCAGGGTCTTCACAAAATGCCTGGCACCAGTAACTGCATACTGCAGACAAAGAGGAATTCAAATATACCCATACCTGGACGACTGTCTCATCCAAGCAGAAAGCAAGGACATTCTCTTACAACACCTGGCTTTTGTAAAACATCTTCTAAGTTGCCTAGGGTACACAGTAAACGAAAAGAAATCAAAACTAGTGCCCTCACAAAATATGACATTCCTGGGTGCCAGCTTGAATACAATGGCCCAGATGGCTTATCTGATGCAGACAAACAACTACAATTAACACAATACTTCAGAACAATGGCAACAAAGACCCAACTCCCTGCAAGAAAAATTCTGCAGGCCTTGGGCTTCATGGCATCTTGCATACTACTAATACCATTTGCAAAACTGCATATGAGGAAATTACAATGGTACCTAAAAAGCGTATGGACTCAACACAACCACAGCTTGGAAACAATGATAAATCTCATTCCCTGCCTTCAACAGGAGTTTCTATGGTGGTCACAGGCATGTCACCTCAACAAGGGTCAGCCTTTCACCCTACCCCCAGCCAGGCAAACTATGACAACAGATGCATCGGACTACGCCTGGGTGGCACACATGGCAGGGTGGTGCGTTCAAGGCATATGGGCAGCAGATCAAAGGAATCTGCACATCAATCAAAAAGAAATGCTAGCTGTACAAAATGCTCTGACAGCCTTCAAGGACCTCTTACATCCAGGACAGCTTATCATAAGGACAGACAACACCACAGTAATGTGGTTCATAAACAAACAAGGGGTTACACACTCCTACCCTCTATGCAGGCAAGTAATGTCCTTGTGGAACACAGCACTGGCTTACCAAGTTCAATTACAAGCTCAATTCCTGCCAGGAAAAAAGAACACATTGGCAGACGACCTAAGCAGAAACATCATGGATCCCCACAAATGGAAACTGGATCCACAAGTATTCGCAATGATAACTCAAAAGTGGGGGCTCCCAGACATAGACCTGTTTGCCAGCCCTCAAAACTATCAGCTAACAAAGTTTTGCACAAGGACTTTTCACCATCAAGCTTGGAAAGTGGATGCACTCTCATTCAGTTGGAAAATGCTAACAGTATATGCCTTTCCTCCACTACCCCTTCTCACAAAGGTGCTACTGAAAGTCAGGATGGAGAGACCCCGAATGATACTCATTGCCCCAGACTGGCCACACCAGCACTGGTACCCACTATTAAGGAATATGGCCCAGGGCCCACCATGGATTCTACCACAAATTACCCACCTGCTCACACAGCAAGACAATCAGATTCTACACAGCCAGCTCAAAACCTTAAACTTGGCTGCATGGCAAATCACCTAAGCAACCAGCCAGCTCCTGTCTCACAAGCTGTTATGGAAGTTATTCTGGAGGCCAGGAGGCCCAGCACCAGGAAAGTCTGCTCAGACAAATGGAAAAGGTTTTGCGCCTGGAACCAAGCTAAAGGCCAAAATACCCTTCAGCCAGACATAGCTCAGATTCTGCAATATCTAACTGAGATGTTACACAAAGGGCTTTCTTTTTCATCTATTAAAATCCACGCCTCAGCTATTTCTGCTCACTAAAACACGGATCCTCCCTTATTTTCACATCCACTCCTGAGGCAGTTTCTCAGAGGGGCCAAAAACATTAGGCCTCCCAGGAGAGCGCCAACGCCTACTTGGGACCTCAACTTTGTTCTGGAAAAACTCACGCTACCTCCTTTTGAGCCAGCTTTCTCAGCTGATTTAAAGTTTATATCATGGAAGACTGCCCTGCTGCTAGCAATCACTTCAGCTAGAAGAGTTTCGGAGCTTCAGGCACTAATGGCAGTAGAGCCTTTCCTCATTTTTCATCAAGACAGAGTTTCTCTACGAACTAACCCCTCCTTTATGCCTAAGGTGGTATCCAGTGTGGCTCTAAATCAAACCATTCATTTACCCACCTTCTTTCCAAATCCACAGAACAAAGGAGAAAGACTCCTGCATTCCTTGGACATTCACAAACAGCTACGTTACTACTTGGATAACACTAAGGTTTTCAGAAAATCTGACCAGCTTTTTGTATCTTATGCTACAGCATCACAAGGAAAGACTATCTCAAAACAGACCATTTCCAAATGGATAGGACATTGCATACTTTTTTGCTACACCCACCATAGAAAACCAGTTCCTGCTACCATAAGGCCCCACTCTACCAGGGCAGCAGCTACATCTACAGCCTTCCTTAGGGGGGTGCCAACCAAGGATATTCTGGAAGCTGCAACTTAGAGTTCAGTACACACCTTCACCAAACATTACCACTTACCACTTTATTCTAAGACTAGAGCTGGCTTCGCCACTGCAGTTTTGCAGGGCCTTCTAGCCTCATCTAACCCTGTTTGACTCCACCTCCCATCCTTAGCTTTGGTATTCTACCCAAGTGTGATGACTGCAGCAGGTTACCACGATGAACATAGTACAGTTTTGTACCTACCATAAATGTAGATGTTCGA
Source organism: Protopterus annectens (assembly GCF_019279795.1). NCBI lineage: Eukaryota > Metazoa > Chordata > Ceratodontiformes > Protopteridae > Protopterus > Protopterus annectens. Next base: position 722,693,399 of record NC_056749.1, on the reverse strand, counting down.
GTGTATACCCTGCTGCAGTCCAGGTTACCCTCCCTCCATCCCCTCTGGACTAGCTGAACTTATCTCTTCCACTCTATTCTTTACTACCTCTGCAGTGTATTTGCTTGTGCCTAAGGGTTTTGTTTCATTTTTTCATATAACTATATGTATATACATACATATATATATATATATATATATATATTATTTTTTTTTGCCTACCTATTAGGGGCACTTGACATCTGGGGCAAGAAAAACTGAAGAAAATGGCGTTGGATGCCTCTGATATACCCCTGGTGCTCTGACGTCAGGGAAAAAGCGACAGCAACCGACGCCGGACCAAGACTTTGGAATTCTGGCTGACTGCGGGACCGCCTGACGGCAGGATAACCCAAGTGTGATGACTGCAGCAGGGTATACACTTGAACATCTACATTTATGGTAGGTACAAAACTGTACTTTTTGCTGAGGGCAGAATGAGCAGTTGACAGCCTGCTCACCTTTCTTGGGTGGACTCGGGAGTGGGAAACTTCTGCTTTGGAAACATGTAGCAGTGGCTGTAAATCAGCTCGACAGGCACACATTTGCAGAGCAACATGGGCAGGACGCCTATCGTGATGATATAGGTAATTACACTTACATCTTGCAAGGTGGTGCTGCGGTAGCGTTGTCGCCTCACAGTAAGATGCTGTCCAGTTCGATTCTCAGCTAGAGCGTCTTCTACGTGAATGAGCATACCTTCGTTAAAGGTTGTGCGTCAGGGCTGGTAACTTGGCACGTAAAAATCAACTACCAATCATTAGCGGACCGGAGTTCCACTGTGGCGACCCCTAACATGGAAAAGCCTAAAGACACAAACAAACAAACACATACATCTTGCAGAGATCTATTACATGCCACAGTATACTCCTCCATTTAAATTAGGGTACGGCAAAAGCTTAAAAAAACGACAAGCCTATACAGATCTGATATTGCATTACCACGTTGCCATATTTATCTAGCTAGTTATGGAGGGTCATGGTTCATGGTCAGGTGGAGAGAATCTAAAAATAAGTGAGAAAAGTAGTGTAGCTTCAGAGAGAATGTTACAAACCACCTACGCTGTGAAAAAAAGAACAATTCTGATAACAGAAACAGATTTTATATATACATGCATATCTTTCTAAGTGCATGAAATTCACATAGCTTAACTTACCTAATTTTTTAAAGATAGTTCATGTTTTTGAGCAGTTGTAAATAAAAGTTAACTGGGATAAACATACTGAATAACCTGCTTACTTGGTCTGTTGTCAATACAATGTCAGCCACATCTTCATTAAAATCCCAAGGAGGTAGAATTATATTTTTAAACAGAATGTTGTGTGTTGATATATATGTGGTGACTGGGATTATGTGTAGAACCACAAAAGTCAGGTCATGTCATCTCCAAATTTGTAGCAGATTTTCTTAATCTTTGACAAGAATTCTCAGTGACAAAGAAATGCAGAAATAAATGCAAGTATTTGTACAGACAAAATGTTTATATGGCGATAGTAGATGGCTTTCAGGAACTGAGCATTAAATGCATCCATCAACAGATGATTCAATATCTATCCTTCAATGTTTGGTTTGGATTTCTTAATGCATTCATAAAACATTTAGCATCATTTCATAGAAAAAGAAGGCAATAGCTGAGACCAGTTGTTCAGACACCCAAAAAAGCATACACAGGCTGCTGGGCATTGTTTATCCTCAATGAACATCTTCATCAGCTTCACCATGCTATTCCCAAAAAACACGATGTTGAAATAAATTAATATATAATAGACTCAGCAACAAAAATATGCTAGAATGTTCTACCAGCTGTATAAGCAGACAGTATGCTGCTAGCCTCCACAGGTAGCCACTCACTGAAAAATAGTCCCAGTGTTGTATGTTGTTTGTTATTATGGGAGTTCATGGTCTAGTCTATATATGTGTGTGTGTATGCATGTGTGTGTGTATATATAGTTACACATGTTTCAGCATCTTTCAGAGAGCAGATTTCCTGGGCAACAAGTCAAACATGTAGCTGGCCATTTTAGCAATTGGCAAGAATGGCAATTTCCTTGAAAAGGGATTGGGAGGTTTACCTGCATCTTAAGATAGTTTGCACATTGAAAGTTGAACACTACTATGTCTCCCTCCGCAACGCATTAAGTTTTACTTTCTTTCTGTGTCACAATGTAGGGTTTCTGAATCGCACAAAGTATCTTTAAGGTGTTAGAATTTACGGTTGAGTTGTATTACAGCATCACACTCTAGCTAAGGTCATGGGGTCAATGTAGCAAGTGAATAAAACAAAAGATATGGATTCATGCATGACTCAGGAATAAAATGCTTGGGAACATGGAACTTTTCCCTTCCCAGTGATCATCAGCTTAGATCTCCGAGCATCAAGGAAGATGATAAAACAAAGGACATGCTTTACAGTTTGTGATGTCCTCTTTTGGCAGAATTTCTTTATCTGGGATCTGTTTCTTGTTAGCGTGAAACAAAATCCCACAATTACTACAGCTAAGAGCCCTAAATACGTTCAAGAAATATCAGTTAAGACTTCATTTTATTCCACATTAGCAAAACATTTAAGGAACAACCCTTAAATCTCCAAATGGTTTGCTTATTTAGTGTCCTTAGGGACAAAAATGAAACTAAGCAAATAAACCGATGATAACTTAAAGCACTGTTTGAGGAGCTCAGAAGAGAATGGAGAAATGGTCTTTGTACTTCTTTGTTTATTTTAAACTTTTCAAAGACAACTGGGACTTTGCAAAGCAAAACTGTTTAGATTGTTTTCCTATAGCTGTCTAGTCTAACAGCATCTATTGTTTTAAGGCATTTGACACAGTGCAGACTGAAAGAATTTGAGTTGCTATTATTAGTGCAGTAGCATCTGTTATTCTGTAAGATCCCATTTGCACGTCCACAACAGGAAGTGCTGATTCAGCAGGTAGTGCACATTTCAAGGCATCAGCAACAGAATTATCGCTATCTTTCTGAAAATTATTCTGCCTTTCATCAGCCTCTGACATTCTATCCAACTCAAGATAATGGTAAAGAAATGTTTCATTCAAACAAACCCCACTGGCCAGTTAACAGTTTTAGTAAAATTTTTAAAGAAACTAAATATATGGAGGGTAGGTTATGTACAAAATGCCAAACTTCAAGATTCATGCTTATTCATAAGTAAGAGTAATATTATCAGCTTGTTAAACTCCTGGTGGCTGGCTCTTTGAAGAACGTTCACAGGAGACTTTAATAAGTGTCATTCAAAAGCAAGCCAAAGGAACTTTTATTAGAATTTGTTACTAAAATGTATGATTTAAAGATAACCAAAGTGCAAAAATAGTTCTAAGCCAATATTTGTTACTTCAGATATAATTTCACTTTACACCTTCACTAAAAATGTACTCTGAATTCCCTGTTCTTATATGCATAAGAATATTACTTTGACTCAGAATACTTTCCTGCCTCTTTCCACAATGTTAGAAGTATTATGTCAGCTGTAAAAATGCCGGTATGTATTTGCATTCGTTTACATCATCTTATAACACACAACAGCAGGATGCGAACAGTCTGATGGTTGATTAACCCTCACTGAACCGAACACTTAAGTATATTCATTCCATATCTTTGATACAGTCCACAAATAGACATCCTGTGTGAGTACTGATGTGGCTAGTGAATGTTCAGAAAGTACAACTGTGTAAGCAGTTATCACAGCAGTAGATGTCCGAAGGATGATTCCTGCAGTAGCCTAAGCTCTATGGGCTATATCCTGCATAGACAGCTTCAAAAGCTTCATATACCCAGACTATTAGCTCGAGCTGAGCTGAGATGACAAAAATTAGGTTTGGGTGCCAAGCCCTTCAAAGCTTTTATGCCAAATGACAGAGGGAAGCTAAGTCCTGAGAGGACATTGTTAGGCTAAGAAAAAATACATGTCCACATCCTGGCAAAAGAAACATAAGTAAGGTGGTACAGATGGCGGGATTGTCTACTGTGGAAATGATCCGACATCTACTGTTACAGTAAGTTTACTTACACAACGGTAGTGTGCTCATCTGTATGATCGCTGTGCTGTAGAAGCAGAAGCTACCACTGCTAGATTATCATAGTTTAAAAGAAATGGAAGGAGGAAGGAGAAAGGTCTTTGCAAAATTAGTCCTGGACCTGGAGAAGGAATCGAGTCTATAGTGCTTTGTAAAAGTATGCACAGAACACTATGTTGCTGTTTCTATAGTACCTCTAGACTCCAGGCATTTTTAAAAAGCCATAGATGAAGCCAGAAACTATGGTAGAGTGAGTCTTGACCCTGCCTGGAATAGTTTTGTTGTGGTGGGAGTAACAAAAGCTAACTGCTGTTATTTTTTGTATTTCTGTATTGCCTTTCTATATTTTGAATACTGTAGTTTGTTTTCTTTACCTTGTGTTTTGCTTGCATTCTATTTTAACAGCATATTAAAACTTCAAAAGAGACCACAGCTCTCTCTGTTCTGAGTCAGGCAGAATTTTTTCCCTCCCACCCATTTAAGTTGTCTTGTTAAATACCACTGTCTTTCTAGTTGCCCGCCTCTTATGTTAATCTGACCATATATCTCATTTCTCTCTACTTTCACTGGCTTATGTGAGTAATCACAAAACCATCACTTTTGAAATCCCACCCCTTCAATTATTTAAATTTATTGGCCATCCTACAGTATTTCATAATACCAAAATACAAAAGTAACCACCCCTTTCAGTCCATCTTGCTGTTTTAAAAATAGTAACTCTCCACTAAACCTTAACTTTTTAAACAGGTAAAACTCAAGTTACCTACTTTCATATCTAACTTCTCTAGTGCACACTGCAGAGTGCATTCTTTTCAATCTTACCTTTAAGCATCCCTGTTACTAGCACTTTCTCTAATACCTAAAAAGATCATCTCTACTTGACTCCAAGTAGACTTTTCTCTATCTGTTAAACCTAGCACTTGCTCCTACAGTACTTATTACCTTGATATGGCACTCTTATAGATAGCACCCCAAAAAAGGCAAACCCCCATTTCTCGGTCACCCACGTCCCCCGGAATCTCTTTTAAAGTTTTTTTGTCTAGTCCTTCTAGCATGTCGAGGGATCAGTTGCTAGTGTCCTCTCCTGCTCAGCTGGTGAACCTGGGAATATTGAGGCAATGTTACAATTGCCTCATGTACACAGACAACCCTCTCCTCCTCCCACAAAACACAAATACATGCGAGAGATGCAACTATACGGCCAAACTGGAGGCTGAGCTCTCTCAACATAGGACTGGCAAGACCAGTCAGGAGGAGAAGGTTACCACACACACTATAGACCCAGTCTCACATAGTACCATCACAACCTCAAATCATACACATAAACACACAAAGACATACTCGGGCTCTGATCAAAAAATCTACCAAAACAGCAGAGGCCACCAAAGCAGACACCCAAACAACCACCACCTCAGAACACAACACCTGCAACACATAGACCTCACAGTCAGAGTGTCAAACAGTCACAGCCCTTAAGGCCAAACACAATGCCAGACACACTAGTCATTGGTGACTCCATAGTCAGACACACTGGCGTCCGCTCACCAGACTGAGTAAGGAGAAGGTCACAGTAAGCTGTCTGTCGGGCGCTAGAATCCGCCACATAACGCAAGCACTCAGGTCTCTCAACAGCAGGTACAAATATGACTCAGTCATTGTCCACGCTGGTGTAAGCGACCTGAGACGCACCTCCTTGGACTACATGAAAAGAGACATTGAGGAGCTCTCTGATTATGTAGCCCAGGCAGGTATGACCCTGACCTTGAGCAGTATCCTACCTTCACCAAGAATGATGCCACAATACAGAGATAAGATGATCAGCTTTAACAATTGGCTTAAACTCTGGTGTCATTCAAAGGGGATCCAATGTCTGTCTGCCTGGGATGACATGCTGGACAAGCCACGCTGCCGCAAGGGATGGCTTGCACCTGTCACCCTGGGATTCGGATATTGGCAAAGGCTCTTGCCACCCCATAGTGCCTTTTTAGGCAAGGCTCAAATTCTAAACCTACCACCCTAGAACACAAAAAGGAAAAAACTAAGGGTAATGCTGCTCAATGCCAGAAGTCTAAATCTCAAAATGCACGCACTCGAGGCCCTTCTCAGTATGGAGAACATCGATGTCTGTGCAGTGACAGAAACCTGGTTCAAGGCTCCTGAGAGCACCCCAGCACTATCAGGTTTTACCTCTTATCATGCGTTCCGGCCCCAAAATTCGGACAATACCAAGAAAGGAGGGGGGGTATCCATATTCATCAAAGACACCCACACCTCAAGACTGGTGGCAACGCACGATGCATCGGAGACCATCCAGGTGCAATTAACCATAGGCAAGACTGCTCTGCAAATTGTAGCATGTTACAGGCCACCCTCACAAACTCAGGAACCTCACATGGCCTTCCTGAAAACACTAGAGGGGATAAATGTATCACCAAACACCATCATACTAGGTGACTTCAATTACCCTAATATAGACTGGGAACAATACTCAAGCCCAAACACCCTAGCCCAAAAGTTCCTGGAATTCATAAACTCAAATGCCATGGAACAACTAGTCACCATCCCCACAAGAGGAGAAAACATACTTGATCTCATCATCATGAACATGGGAGCACAATGTTCAACACCGGAAGTATACCCCTCAGTGGTGAGATCAGATCACAAACTAATCTCGCTGGAGGTCCTCATCCCAGGCCCACCTGAAATAAAAAAGAGCACAGTAAAGAACTTCTCGAAGCCGACTTCACACTTCTAAAGACTAGTGTGGTCTCCTTTAAGGCCCCGAGCCGTGAAAACAGTACTCAAGCCGCTGAATCACTTACAAATGCCTTCTACCAGCACCTGCAGGACTGCATGGATAAGGCAATCCCAAGCAAAACAAAGACTCTTTGTACCAAAGGCAAGTGTCCACTCTGGTGGACCCCAGCCATAAACAAACTCTACAACAAAAGGAGGAAGCTACTACAAGATAGAGCAAAATCCATAAAAGGTAAGACACCCTTGATCACTATAAGTAAAAAACTAAGAGCTCTCATAAAATCATCCAAAGCAAATTTTGAGAGAAAAATAGCTAAAGACTCAAAAGACAATCATAAGGCCTTCTTTAGCTATGTTAGAAACCTGGGAGGAAACTCCCAGATATGCTCAGAACTAGTTCAAAATGATGTGAAGATTACTGATCCTACAGACATTGCCAACATACTGGCTGACAGGTTCAGTGCAAAGGTCCCCCGCCGCAAAAGGAGAGATATCTATACCAAGGGATTGCAGCCCCCCAAACATCTCCAACGCCCAAGTGAGAACTGCGCTCTCCAAAGCAAAAATCACAGCATCCATGGGACCTGATGGTGTCCCCGGCTGTGTGCTCCACGAACTCAACGAGGAATTAAACCCACAGCTAGGACAGCTGTTTAATCATAGTCTTACCTCTGGATACGTGCCCAGGAGTGGCGCACTGCAACTGTGGTCCCACTTCACAAAGGCGGTGCCTCCACCGACCCTGGAAATTACCGCCCATTAGCTTGACAAGCCTTATCTGCAAAGCCATGGAGAGGATCATAATGGACCTCATAAATAAAGACATAGGGAACTTGCAGACTTTGGATCCATCCCAGTTTGGCTTTGTCAAAGGCAGATCATGCCTTCTAAACTTGGTTGACTTTTTGAAACAGTCACCAAAGCCATTGATGAGGAAAGGCAGTCCATACAGCCTACCTCGATCTGGCGAAGGCCTTCGATACAATACCCCACTCGGGTATCATTGAAAAACTCATCAGCTTAAATGTTAACCCATACATCACAAGATGGGTTGCAAACTGGCTGAGTGACAGAACCCACAGGGTCAGAGTTGCTGGCGCCATGTCAGACTCAAAGCCTGTCACAAGTGGTGTACCACAGGGCTCAGTCCTGGGCCCACTCTTGTTTGGCATCTACTTTTCCAAAGTACAAGCAAACACAGGAGGGTTATGGCTGACAAAGTTTGCAGATGACTGCAAACTGGGCGCCATAGTAGAAAACACATTTGACACAGATATCCTTCAGAAGGGTCTCACAGAAATGGATAACTGGTGCCAGAGCCATGGCCTAAAGTTAAATGCCAAAAAATGCATAGTCATACCCTTCGGAAAAACAAGGTTACCCCTAGCTACCAAATAGGTGGCAATCCACTGAGCACAGAAGAAGTTATCAGGGACCTGGGGACCCAGGTTGATAGTGGTCTGTCATTCAACACCCATGTAGCTAAAGTAGTTAGGAAGACCTTCTACATTGCCCACCTTATCATGAAGGGATTCTCATCTAGATCAAGGGAGGTCATAGTCTCCCTATACTCATCACTCATCAGACCAATGATTGAGTACAATGCCCCATTTGGAATGTATCTGACCCGACACTTGCAGCAGCTGGAGAGGCCACAAAAGTTCCTCACCAAAAGGATAAAGGGTCTCAAACATCTGTCCTATGCTGCCCAACTGAAAGAACTCCAGCTCTATTCAGTCGCCACCGCTTGCTCAGAGGTGACCTTTGCCTAACATACAAGGCCATGTCAAACCCAGATTTGATGAATATGCTTCACCTCAAAAAATCTAGATCCGTCAGAGCCACAAGGGCGGGAGACTTAAACCTCGACACGGCTATTAATAGGACGTGCTGGAGGGATAGATTCATCACCCAAAGACTCCCTATGCTGTGGAATAAAATCCCGGTATATGTGAGGCAGAGCACCTCGCTGGCCTTGTTCAAGAGAAATCTTGACCAATGGATGGGAGATCGCAGATATACCCCAGGGATTACTTCAGTGTCACTGCTCAACAGAGGCACAGCAAAATAATGGGTATAGTTCCCCATACTAAAGGGGTGGCGTAAGCCACAAAACTATGGGCTAGGCTTGTAAATGCCCTCGGGCAGATAGCCTAGTATGAACCTATGAACCTATGAACCTATGAACAAATATTTGGAAATAGTCTGCTTTGACACATGTTGTCCTTTCTTCTTACCTTCACAAGAAATGAACTGATCAGGAGATAAGTACCTGAGTAGTCTGTGGATATCCAAGGTATGAAGTTTCCTTTCTCCGTCACTTTTAGGTTCTAGAAAGAAGTCAGGGAGATGGATAGAGTCTCTTAATGTAAACGTGGATACCATCTTAGGCATAAAGGAAGGATTACTTCTCAAATAAACCATATCTTTATGGAAAATGAGATAAGGTTGACCCACCATCAGAGCTTGCAACTTAGAAGCTCTTCTTGCAGAGGTCAGAGCAATCAGTTAACACTGCTTTCCTTGTTAGGAACCTGACGTGTGCCTGATGAGCTGCTTCTTAATATTCTCAGGAGGAGTCACAGGTTTTCTCTGAGGCTTCTTATGCAGTAATCCTTTCAAAAACATATCCACACGAGAATGCACTGAATAAGAGGATCAACGGGCAAACATGCTGAAATGGCTGGCAAATGAACATTGACTGAGGAGTAAGACAAGCCATAGGGTGGTACCTCACACAAATACTGTAAAAAGAGAGTCACTAGCTCTGAATGGGTGCTGCTTCTTTTGTTGGTACCAACTAGAAAACCTTTTCCATTTGTCAATATATGATTTTCTAATAGCAGTTTTTGCCTCCATTAATTGAATCCCTTGGAATGGAAGAAGAGCCTCCCATGGCCATGTATAACCTCAATGGATCACCTTCATGACCCATCTGTCAGAAATAATCCATTGTCAAACAGAGAAAAATGAAGATTCCAATTTTTTGGGACAGTGAAATGACTGCCAGGGTGACTGGGGGCACAAGGTCCATTGTATAGCCATTTGTTTTACATTTTTGACTGCCATTTGTTTTACATTTTTGACTGCCATTTGTTTTGTGGGTTTCCCGCTTTCTTTTTGGAACCTCCCTGCCACTGATTTTTAAACATCCGCTTACTAGCATTGTGCTGTGACTGCTTATTTTGTTTTTTTTTGCTAAAGTTAGACAAGGGAGCACAGAATCCTTTGGAAAACATAAAGAAGGAGGGTTGAAAAAACCTGAGATATGCCCTTAATCTGATCCCCCCTCTCATCACACTTCTTGATAACTTCTGCAGCAGAAGGTGCAAAAAATAAATCTATATCTAAGGGACAATTCAATATTTTATTTTAACTTCTTCTGGGTGGTTCTGACAATGCAGCCAGGCAAACCTCCTTGAAACAGATCCAGTGTCAGAAGCCCAGGAGGTAGTATCTACAGAGTTATAACCACATTTTAAACAATGAGTAGTGACCTGTGAAACTGAAGAAACTAAATTATATAAAGCAGACTTTTCATCCAAACAGGAAAATGATGCCAAAGTATTCCTCATATGTTCACAATTAGCCAGGATAAACTTCAACATGTAAGCCTGGCAGTTGAGAATTCTAAAAATTAAAATTGCAGAAGCATGTACTTTTCCCTCAAACTCATAAAAAGCTTTCCCATCTCTATCAAAAGCAGAGAGATTAGAATTAACAACGTGCTTAGCAGCAGCTAGATTTACTAACACTATATGTGCTGGGTCAGATCTGGGGTTGGAGTATAAAAACTTGAAAGACTGAGGAAGTTTAGGCAACCTGTCTACTTTTAGAGACAGCAGGCTGACTGTCAGAGAAATTGCAGGCAGTGACAAAAACATTATCCAAAGCTGACAAGATTGGAGGGCTCGGTGGAGGTTCTGGAAATTCCAGTTGTAACAGATTAATATCTTCTGAAGGGGCTGAGAAACCTGTCCACTCTCCCACTGAAATACAAATTCAATAGACTCATGCTAAGAGAATCCCTCACAGGGACAATCAGATACAACACTTTCCACAGAATCTGAATCAAAAATCTCAGGAGAAGAAACTGGAACCTGTCCCTTCACATCCCCCTGCAGGTTCAAGTTCTTGAACCTTTTCAGAGAAAAACTAATCCATTTTTCTTTTACCAGAAACTTCCTTATAAGTAGAGACAAGAGTCAGCACAAGACTGTGAGCCAAGCCAAACAAATCATTCCTGCCTAGTGTAAGTGACAGAGGAAAAGACAAATGTTTAGTTTTCTGTCTCTTTTTGGCAGGAATTTGGATAGAAATAACCCAGTATTGCCAAGAGCAACTTCTCTAGGGATGGCCACAACATTCTGGTTGGGCAGGGGCACATTCCATGTACCTTCTTCCAGGATCAACAAGAGTGTTTCTCCCTTGTCTGCTAAGTGGACCCTAACAGCTGCAGAGGGTATGTCTAACCCAGGTTCATGGTGACTGTATGGACTACACCTGAGGGATCCAAAGAAAAAGCTGAGTGGTTTGAGGAACCAGCTTTGGCCACAGCAAAGTCACTCACCTTCAGCTGAGGCAAATTAACAGCCTGCTATGGTGGTAAAGGCTGCTTAATAACCTTTTTCTTTTGTGTCTGGAAGAAGGTTCAACTGAAAAATGGATATGTTGTTCCATGGCCAAGCTGAAAAATGGGGCTTGTTTTCCATAGAAGCTTATCTGCAATTGTTGGTAAAATAGGAAAGTAATGAAAAAATAACCTTTATCTCAGAAAAAAATACAGTTTAAACCCTTTTCTCAGCTACCCAAAATAAAATAACTGCAGTTTCTACACAGAAAAAGCAGTTTTAAACAACTTTAACAACTTTTTAACACAAAAATAAAAAAAATGCACTGCTGTTTAAAAGTACACGAAAGTCACAAGACAATCAATAAAAATTAATTTTCCTAGGTTAAAAGTACTTGTTTTTCAGAAAAGGGAACTTATCTGCCTAGCAATGGAACAGCATTAGCTGACCATCAGTCCCCGAAAGCACACATAGGGGCCTCCTTTTTTGCGAGAAGAAATCTCTTTGCTACAAAAAGGGCTGCACATTGCTGCTGGCATCAAAGATCCGTCTGGTGATGCTGATTTTATACTACAGATTTATTAAAGAAAATGTACATTTTGTTTGCCAAAAGTTGCAACTGTTTTTTAAAACATTGGGTTATCTCTCTATACATGCAAGATAGACCCAAGGCATTACTGAGAGAATTGTTTATCTGCTTGCGAGGTTTCCAAAGATGGAAAGCAAGAGTGGACAGTACACTGCTGTTTTGTGATAGGGTATAATCTATGCAAGTTATGCATATAATAGTATTGCAGTATTTCAGAACAACAGAATTTATAAACTGTGCACGTCACATGTCAAGTATCAGTAACATTGATTGCGTTGCTTATTGCTGTGTATAAAATAGCGTTATTTATTCACCTGTAGATCACACAGCTTTTATGATATTAATGCCAATATGAAAATACTGCTAATATTTATAACTACCTTATTATATCTATGAATGCATCCCACTGTTCAGCATGTTTTATTAATTTACTGCTTGCATATGTCACCCCCAGCATGACAGTATCACATTCCATGTTTGCATTATTAAAGTATATGGATATGTGACATATATATATATTTTTTATCTTTGTGCAAAAATTCCTCAATAACTGCAGTCCTGCATATCACATGCTGTTGCTGGTCATTTCACTGTGTATGCTAAATAGACCCTTTCAGCTAAGATGCCACCTAACTGCTTTAGGTTCAGGTATTTGTATGCATCTGTACTAGGACTTCACAAATTATACTTTGGAAATGCTGACAAATATGCTTGCAGGAATGTAGGACCATGTCTTGTTTAGATGAGTACACAATTACAAGACACACAGGAGCACTGCTTTTCTGATGACTGTACTCTTCAAAAGTAATGAGCTAGGATAAACATGATTTAGATTTTCTGCATACAGTTATTTGTCTCATTTCACTGCATTTTTATTATATTTTACAGATTGTGTTTGGTACATCTGCTTCATTTCTTTAGACTTTCTTAAGACTTAAATATTCTTTTTTGGGATACATTAACTGCTTACAAGAGGGTACTTGCACTGCAAGGCTTTTGCATTTATGAATATTGTTTGATTTCTTATTTATTTATTTATCTTTTGTTAACATTGTTAGTCCCACTAGACTAGTGGCCTCTTTTCTGGGGAGACTTGAGATGGCATTTCTGCTACTTGGGGAAATTTGGCCAGGGCATCAGAAAACTTCCCCTATTCTTTTTAATAGATGCCATGGGATTTTTTTGCATTCACCTGAGCTACCACCAACCAAGCAGATGGAACATCAGTTTAATGCTGTCCATGAAGGACGATACACTCAGGAGTGCAGCACTCTCCCCCATGAAGGATGATACACTCAGGAGTGCAGCACCTTCACCCCATGAAGGATGATACACTCAGGAGTGTAGCACCCTCCCCCCATAAAGGATGATACACTCAGGAATGCAGCACCCTCCACCCATGAAGGATGATACACTCAGGAGTGCAGCACCTTCCCCTCATGAAGGATGATACACTCAGGAGAGCAGCACCATCCCGACATGAAGGACGATACACTCAGGCATGCAGCACCCTCCCCCCATGAAGGACGATACACTCAGGACTGCAGCACCCTCCCCCATGAAGGACAATACACTCAGGAGTGCAGCACCCTCCCCCCATGAAGGACGATACACTCAGGAGTGCAGTACCCTCCCCCCATGAAGGACGATACACTCAGGAGTGCAGCACCCTCCCCCAGAGCTGTACTGCAATACCAACAGTCCAGTCACATGGAGATGAAATAGAACCCACAGCCTTCTGTTCCTCCATCACCAAAGGTGATTGTGCTACCTGTTGCACCACTGACACTGTTGTTTTCTTACTATGTCATCCTTTTTATGTCGATGCTTATAAAGATACAGACCCTCTTTAGAAATATGTATGTTTGCATTGCTAAAATAGATTTGTAGCAGTTTTTCAACGAAAATACTTTTTTTTAAGGTAATTACCACTCAAGCTTTGCAGGTAAAGAGTGCTATGAAATATAACAGTCTTAAAGAAATCATATTGTAGATTTCTAGAATTTAGATAATTTGCATATTTTTTTCATAAAAATTTTGAACTGTCAATTTATTATGTTGTTTATGTTTAATATCTTGGCTAATTTATTAGTGAAAATTATTATCTTGATAAATTGCTTGAAAATATTTAATGGCTCCTTTGGACAGATAGCTATGGGGATTTGTATCCCCAGAAATGGGATAATGCATTATAAAATTTAAAGTTTTAGTTGTGGCAAAAACATTAGGGAAGTTAATGTCTTTAGAGTATGTACATTATCTTATTTTTCTGCTTCTTTGTATTTTACGTATTTTCATCTTTTTTGGTTTATTTCATGATCTTTCCAAAACACTTTATTTGTCTTTTCATCTATTTTTATTATATTTGAATTTTTGATAATAAATACTACTTTGCCACAACTCTCACATTCTGGGTAGGAGGTTAGCCAGGATGAAGAAGGAAGCATGGAAAGAGGAGGAGGATGCATACGTTAAGAGAATGGCGAAAAGTGGAGCAGTGTTATGACTTTGCATACAAATGGTTTTGATGATGATGTTTTGGTGGAACTTATACATCTGAAAAATGAAATAAAAGTGATAATAATAAACAACGGAGGAATTGAGGTTGAAGAAATGGCTGTAGTTGACTAAGGAGGGTGAAGATACTACAGTGTTTTTCACTAATGATAAGTACAAATTACACAGCTTCTACAAAGCATAATAACAGGAGAAACAGAGATGTCCAGTGACATTATGAGCCCACATCCTCAATATAAAAGAAAGATGACATATTTCGCATTACAGCACAGCAACAGTTCATACTCAATACCAAAAACACATGCTGCCATTGCCCCCAAATGTGTTTCTGTCATGGAGCACAGGGAGAGACCAGTAGCTCCTCTGTAGCAAAGAAGAGCTGTGCTAAGAATTTCAAGTAAAACTGACAATGACTTTGATACATACCAAATGTAAGATCACCAAGTATGACTACTAGGTTTGTCTGTTGCATGCATAAAATATGTCATTCACTTTGGAAATGAAGCATCTGTTGATATTTTGTTTGTTAATGTTGAAATTGCCACTACATCTGTACAAGCATTTACATTCATTCATAGGTTCATAGGTTCATAGGAGATTACTAGGCTAATCGCCCAAGAGCCCCTATAAGCCTACCCATATTTAACCCGAGTTTCCCGATTTTCAATAGTTAGTTGAACAAAGTTCACAGAGGTATGACCCTATGCTATGGTATCTAATGCCAACTGCCTCAGACCATGAGGGACATGGGCACCACCCCAGGAGTAAATTTATGATTACACATCCATTGATCTAGGTAGCAGTTAAAGAGGGTCATGGAAGGGCCTTGCTTCATGTGAATGGAAAGCTTGTTTCTGAGATGGGGTAGTCACTGAGAGGTGTATCTATCTCTCCAACATGATTTATTTATCTCAGAAGCTAATTTAAGATCCCTGGAACAAGTGACCCATGTGCAGTTTGATTTATGAATGTGTAACATTTCAATCAGGGCCAGATTGGAGACTGTTCTTCATGTCAGACACAGGTAGCCTGTAGAAGACAGAATACAGATACGGCATCCAAACTTTCAGAGTAGGACTTATTCTTTATCCTCAGTATTTTCCTGGTGAGATACCTCTGGGGTCACTCCAATCGTTGTAGATGTCTGGTTAGATACATGCAAAAAGGTGCATTGTACTCAATTATTGGTCTGATGATGGCCAAGTACAATGGAGTTATAATGTCCTTTGATCTGGATGCCATGTCCTTACTTATGAGTCCTGCCACATAGAAGGACTTTCTCATCACTGTGGACACATGATGGTTAAAGTTCAGATTACTATCAACTTGTGTACTCAGATTTGTAAAAACCCAAACTGCATCACAAACCAATAAAAGAAAACAAAGGAGAGCAGGAACCGAAACATCTCACCATATTGTGTACTTAGATCCAGTACCATTGGGTCTACTCTTAGGGTGGTGCTATTTGTATTGTAATTATCTGGGGTATTAGCCTTTCATAAGGGAATAATTATGTATTTTTGCACTTAGCTTCAGTCCATGGCTCTGGCACCAGTTATTTGCCTGCTTTAATACTTTCTGCAGTATATCAGTATCATTCAGGGATTCAATAATTGCCTCTGATTTGCAGTCATCAGAGAACTTGGTCAGCCAAATGCTGTCTACTTTTGCCTTGACTTCTGAGAAATAAAACAGCCTAGTACAGAAGCCTGTGGTACACTGCTGGCGACTGGCCTCTTGCTAGAGGTGAATTCACCCACTATGACAATATGTGTCCTGTCAGCAAGCCATTTCACTACCCACCTGGTGATGTAGAGGTTTATGCCTAGTTGAGAGAATTCCTCTATAATACCTGAGTGGGCAATTGTGTCAAATGCCTTGGCCAGGTCAAGGTTTGCTGTATGCACAGTCTTTCCGTCATCCATTGCCTTGGTGACCTTTTCAAAGAAGTCAACCAGATTTAACAGACATGGTCTACCCTTAACAAATTTGAACTGGGTTGAGTCCAGAGTCTGGAGATCACCAATGTCCTTGTTGATAAGTTCCATGACAATTCTTCCCATGGCCTTACAGATGAGGCTAATCAGGCTTATGGGTCTTTAATTCCCTGGGTCAGTTGATGGTCCCCCTTGTGCAGAGGGATGACTGTTGCTGTCTCCCATTCTGCTGGAACATAGCCTGTCTAGAGGCTGTGGTTAAATACGGATCCAAGTGGGTCTGATAGGTAATGTTTTAAGTTATTTAGAAGGCAGCCTGGGATGTTGTCAGGGTCCAATGATGTCATGTTTTTAGCCTTAGACAGTGATGAGGAGTGGTGGCAGGTATACTTTGAGGTTCGATTGGTGGGGATGGGGTGAAGTTTGATCTAAATCTGTCAGCTAGCAGGTTGGCTATTTCCTCCAGTTGAGTATGGGTGGTGCCAACCACTACCACCTCTCCACATAGCTGGGTATCCCTCTTAGGATTCTGGGTGTAGTTAAAAATACTTTGTGATTTTCCTTGGCTAGGGAGGCTAATTTTGCTTCATAATTTGCTTTTGAGGACTTGAGCAGATCTTTGATTTGTCTTGACTGGCGTGGGACTTCTTCTGATGAGCCTGTTCTCACTTATTTTTGGACATTAGTTTCTTTCTTTTGTAGTACAGCTTATTTATACCAGGGGTCCACTAGGGTGGCTTGTCTTTCTGGCAAGACCTGGGTTTAATCCTATCTGATACTGCTGATTCTATACAACTGTTTACGTGGCTATATAGGGTATTATTGTACACCTCTGTGAAGATTGGTAGAGAAGGGGTGAAGGCTGCCTGCCTAGTCAAATAGAATTAGATACATAATTCTGGCATTTGTAATTATAAATGTAAAATATAGGCTTGTGTCTTAAATGTAAAAAAATGCTGTTTCAACAATGTGGCAACATTGCCATCTGCTGTAAGGAAAACTTAGTCAAGCATTTCTTATTGATCCTTTGAATTTGAAATTACTTTATGTCTGTTCCTTTGAAGTTATAATTTGGAGTTGATGAGTCTGGAGTAAGCATCCTGCCTATGTTTTAAGGCTAAAGTTAATGACCAGATAGATTACATGTGGAATGTCCTTTATTGCTCTAAGTGTAAAAGAATGTAAATGCAGTTTCTGTGTGGCCTGGGAACCAGGAAAGTGTAAACAAATGATGTAATGTTTTATCAGAACTGCAGTTTCAATTTAAACAGTGAGAACCAGAAATTATTAAGCATTTTTGTCTTGATATCCAACCTCAGCACTGCCTGTTGTCTTAAGTAAGTTATCTTAGAAGTGTGTTTTCTTGTAGAAATAGCTAGGGCTATAAAGATTAGACTAAGTGTTTTTCTGTTATGTCAGAACTGTACTACTGATTTATTTTAAGTTTCTGTGTGATCTCTGAACTCTTGAATAGCACTGTGGTGTAGTAGTATTGTCTTGTGTTTTAATTATTTATTATTAAATATTTTAAAAACCTTTTACCTGTGGCTGGTTTGTGTAGGGATAAGTTAAGCTCTAGAGTACATTGCATATTTATAGAGTTTATTATACAAGGCCACTCTAATAAGCCTTGACTGATTAGTCACACTTACCAATTGGATAATAATATTGCACAGTAATAATTGGACACCCTTTTAAGGGCCTTTGGGTAGCTGATAATTATTAGCTGGTGGTGGCAGTAATTACTACCGTATAGTCTGGGTAAAGGGGCACAGCTGGAGAATCTGTGCCAGCCTTTCCCAGGAGTGTCTGTGAAGTTGTATAAATACTTATCTCAAAGTGTGTGTGTGTGTGTGTGTGTGTGTGTGTGTGTGTGTGTGTGTGTGTGCGTGTGTGTCAGCTACTTGGGCAGGGACATGAAGCACTGGTTGGACAGAGAGTGTACTGGAGGTTAGCTTGCCAGCTAGGCTGAGATCTGGACCCTATAGCTGTGCCAACAGGGAGTCTTACTGGGGACCTGGGAAGCAAGGAAGCAACCAGCCCCAGACTGACTGTGATCTCTGTGTGCACTTAAGGGAAATCGTACTTTACTGTGTGTATTTGTTATCCTTTCCTTTTATATGAGACGCCCTCTCTGGTGTTAGTGGAGAGGATTGAGGCTTCTTGGTTGCTGGGCCAGGGCGCGGCTGTCACAACCTCTACATAGGATTCCGTGTTTTCTGGATTTGGGGGGAGCTTTGAAATTTCTTATTCCATCTCTTAGTTGGAGATAATTTGCCTTGAAGAAATTCTTTAACGTTTTTGAGTTTGATAGGGTATCTGGCCTTATATTTATTTCAAAGGAGGCCATTTTGTTGTCCAGTCTCACGAAAGAGGACATTATATGGGGGAGTGCAACTCTCCCCCATGTTAGAATGTTCTATGTTCAGGATATTTAATCCCATAGTGGATGTGCTGACCAGCTGTTCCAAAGCATTTGCACTGAGAATGTCCAAGAACATCTGAGTTTGCATGGTACTGGTGGTGTATGCTCCCCAGTCAATGGTAGGATAGCTAAAAATCACCCATGAGTAAGGTACTGGGCTGCATGGTGAGTGACTCCAGTAAGTCCAGATATGCAGTATGTTTTTCTGGTTCGTGGTGGGGGAACTATAGTTAGTGATGATATTAGGTTCTTACTGGGGGTTTTATCAAGGAAAGGAATGGGTTAATTAGACTGAACTGAGACTATGAGTGGGAAGTATATTTTGTATAGTCTAAGGTTAACCAACAGATCAATGCTGCTCAGTGTTCAACTTAGTTGCTCCTAGAGCAGCAGGGGGGCTGGATATGGTTTCAGTGATAGTTATTCTTGGGAAGTTTTATCTTCAAGGTTTTTAAATCTATACACAGCACTGTTAACGGCCGTTGAGCAGAGAGTACCCTCGCTCAAACACAAGGCATACATACAGGCAAAAGGGAGCAGATTTTAAGCTAACTACCAATCAGGAAAGCACGCAATAAGCCTTCCACCAGCAATTCCCAACTCAGATAGGTTTGGGTCAGCACACTTCTACCACAAAAGTGCAGAAAAATACCTTCATAATGTGAAATAATTGGTTTACAGCTCAAGTGTAAGAAGATAACGCAGAGTAGATATAACAGCCCTGATTAATGGATACAATATAATAAGTACTTAAAGCATCAGTAGAACATTGCATTTTTTTTAAATGCAACAAATACAGCAAATATCACAGGAAACTAATAATATGCAACCACAATTATCAATAATCAGTATGAAACAAAAAAAAACAATTGTGTGACTATAATATTATTGTTTATGTTTTCAAAAAGGGAAGTGAATTACTTTAGAACAGATGAAGTAGATAAAGGAACATAAGGAATTTTCTAGAAGAAATTTGTACTGAAGTCTCTGATACAAAAAAGACTGATAGATCCACATGGAATGTGGATTGAGGGAGGGAGATGTGGACAGATTTGAGAATTGTGAACAATCAAGTTTGTACAAAGAAAATTATGTAATATATTTGTAATTAGAGGAACTGTAACCTATTTTATGCAGCCTAAAGCATGTTATAATTGCTGGAATGTGAATAATTTGATACAGGACTGCGATAAAAGAAGGTGTGGACAGTGTGGGAAAGGGGTTAGTCAAAGCAAGACATTAAAATACAGTGTATGAAATGAGGGGGTAATGCTCACTTTTAGTTTGACTGCAAACAAGAGAAAGTCTTAAACATAAGTGGAAAAAGGAGAAGTGGGAGGCAGGAGATGAGAAGAAAGCAAGAATAGCACAAAGGAGAAGAAATTATTAGATTTTATTATGTAGATATGCAAAGTAAAGAAAAGTGTGTAGAGGGCAGGGATGTAAGGGAAGGTCAGCATGTAACAGTTGTAAGTATGAAGATGTAACTACTAATGAATCTCTGAATACAGCAAATAGCAAACTGAATGACAGGAATGATGAAAGAAAGCAAATTATTGTAAAAAGAGTTACTAAATGTAAAAAATGAAAAGCAAAAGGGATATAAAAATGGCAAGGGGAAGATGGGTAATGTAACTATCTGTTTACTAAATGTTAACATTATTTGATAAAAACTAAAAAGATGCTTTTTTATACAATGGTGTATTAAATTATTAGCAGATTTATATGTCAGATAGCTGTTAGAATAAATGACAAAACAGGGTGAAATGCTTGCAGTGGGAAAAAAGTTTTTAGATAAGGGCACCAGAGTAGTGTTACCGAATTCTCATGTTACTGAGTAAAAGGAAATGGAATAGAAAAACATGTGACAGAAGTGCAACCAAGAAGATGCATGATATTGAATATTTCTGGTAAAAACACTATATAGAATAATGGGTATGCATGCACCTACTAAAAGGATTTTATTAGATAAACAAAACCTTTTTAGTGGTGAAAATGTGTGTTAGGGAAACCTAGTGATTACAGTATTCAGTCTCTGACATCTTGCTATGTTTGTTAGACTCAGAGAAGAGGGAGGAAGGGGAATACCGCGTTTTTATCACTTTCTCCACCTCTTCCATTCATCTGTGCAATCTTTAGTTGGTGTGTGTGCGTGTGTGTGTGTGTGTGTGTGTGTGTGTGTGCATTTGTACACGTTTGTGTAGTGCAATGACAACTTTTTTTTCCCAATTTTGTATGTTCATGTTAGGTGTGCTGACATTTATCTATACAGAGGGAGTATGGATATGGAACAGTTTATTGAGTGCACAGTTGTCGAATGCTGTTTCTGGTGTCAGACATATTGAATGCACTACTGGTTAAGCGCAGGCAGAAACAAAATATTCAGCATCAAATATTGCTTTCTGTGGTTGTTGCTGAGTGAGAGGAATTCTAAAAGTCATCAAAAGTTCTGGATATACTTAAAGTCTCTGCACTGGCCCTGAGTGTGCGATTGTTCACAGGTGAGTGTTAGAGAAAGGGCAGGGCAAGAGATAGATGTTTTGGTATACTTAAGTACTTGCATGTTTGAAGTGAGTTTTGTGTGTTGGTTAGGTTAAGGGGTCCCCTGTTCATCTTTTCTCACATGTTAACCCTATCGCTACTCATATCCTTGTCTCAACCCCAACCCTCTACATAAGGTTACTAAACACACTTTCCCTAACAGTGCCACCATGCAGATGAATATTGTTTGCAAGTGTTATTTTATTCCTTTCACTGATCACAAAAGGTTACTGTTTGGCTTCCTTTTGCAGTCAGTGCACTTTCAATGATGTTTGTTTTCAAACTGGCTGTGGTATCAATTGAATTGTATCAATATAATGTGTATTAATGTAATTACATTTAACTATTAATAACAGAGTCAGGTATATATTATCAAAGTATTGCTTTCTGCAAAACTTGTAAAAATGTTTTTATGCTTTGCAACATGGGAGAGTTGCTGTTTTTAGTAACAACATCCCAATGTTTTAGCTGCTTTAGTTTTGAATATCAGGTTGCAGTTGAACAGGATAAGATTATTCATAATAAATTCTGTGTATTACTGAAATGCGGGCCTTCAACATAAATCTGAGAAAAAATGGAAAATGTTAATAGATATAAAAAGAGTATAAAGAAATACATAAGTTAGGAAGATTACAGGTGGGAACAAGTTAAACATAAAATGAAGAAAATGTAAATACAGAAACTGATTTATATTTTATATTCTGAAGACAAAAGAGAAATGAAATGCAAAATTGTAAAGGTTATTTTTCTGATTATGTAGCAATTACAGGGGAATCTAAAGAACATTAGAAGAAAATATTAAACAATTTAGCTTTTTATTCCCTTTGTTTATTTTCTTACTTAATAAACAATTTAACTTTTTATTCCCTTTGTTTAAGTAAGAATGAAGGATTTCAGAAATAAATTAAATAGTTAATTCAAATCACGTAGCTATGAACATGTGTTGTAAGAATGGTGGGTATTATGGAAACACATCAAGAAACATTTGCTTATAGAATATGAGGAAATTAAGGTGGAGGAATATAGAAAATATGGGGAACTGATAAAGGCATATCACAGTGCTTCAATCTAGGTAAATGATAAGAAATATATCATAAAAAGGGAACTGTATAAAGCAAAATTTAAAACAATGTAGGCATTTATATGGCGATAACATTTTACAGTAAAAGGCAGTACAACCAAATAAAAAATGCAACAGTTATGGAGATGTGGTGCAGACAGGGGTGTTTGTTTCACAAAAAGAGGGAAAGTGATAGGAAATTTCACATGTGAAAGTGTGGAAAGATAGGATAGAAAAATGATGAAAATTATAAGATGTGGAAAGTGTTCAGAGTGTTTCTTCATAAGAAAAATTATTTGATAAAGTCACAAATTCAGAAATATTAAGTCAACCAAATTATTTGTTTTATGTTTTGGGGATCAAAGTTGAATCCAGGAAAATGATAGAAATACCATTTTTTCCTTCTTTGCATTTTATTTTGACAGAAATTTGTGGGGATGTGAGCAAAGTACTAAAATACATTATTTGGGTAAAGTATTTTGGGATGGATTAGTAGCAGCAAAAAGATCAGTGAAAGAAATAGTGAAATATATGAGTATGAAATAAAAATAAGATGTAGAAACTAAAAATTAAGTAATAAGAGAACGACTGATTTGGTGTACAAATATTATGGAACAAGATTATCACATTAAGGCATGTGAGGCAGTAAGTAAAGAAATAAAAACAAGTATTTATAGAAATCAAGAAAGTTTTTTTAAAGTAAATAAATGGGACGGTTTCATTTGTAGAGTTATGTCAAAATAATTGCAAGTAAATGAATAATAAAGTATAAACAAGTGAAAGCATGTGCTTGGTGCAAGGATGTGAAGTGAGAAAACAATAACGCATGTTTTTCAATTATTTAAAGGAGTAGAATGCTTTAGGGAACCTTTAAAGAAGTGCAATATAAAATAATGGAGACAAATTATATATGATTACTATGGTAGTATGGAAGATGACTTAGAATATAAATCATTGTTATGGCAAATTAGATTGCAAGCAAATAAGTCTCCATGTATAAATGGGGTAGTAAATTTTAAAACACCACTCAAAAATAAAAAGAACAAAAGAATATGATAGGTTTGATGATTTTTACATCATACTTTATTTTATTTTATATAAACATTGTTTGAATAATTGTCCTGTGATTGGGTCATGTGATTTTTTTTATATTTAATTGGTATGTGGTTTAATAACAGATAGTCTGATGAAATCTACTGTACAATATCAAAGTGCTGATGTGTTCTGAGTAAAGAGTAAAACGTTATTCTTATTTTGTGGCTTGTCACATCTTCCTTGTTGAGCTCAGCAGAAAGTTTATTAGATACAAGTTTGAATAATGTGAAACAAAGACAAGAATTTAAACTTGTATGGGGTGATTCTATGGTCCACTGGAGAGGATTTGTGTTCATGACTTTTGATTTTCTATAAATTCACTTATATTAAGGTTCTTGTGTGTCCAGGAAGATGAATAATAGTAGACTGTGGTACTGAGAAATGGGGTTTAAGACTTATGATAGTAATGTAAGTATGATGAGTTTAAAAGAACACTGCCTTTTCAAGAATTTAAAAGTATTTAAATGCATCTATGAATAAGTTATGTGAGATTTACACTGTGATTTGTGAGGGAGAGAAAGAAACAAGGAAAAGAAATTAAAATATATATGGACTATCTTCATAAATGTAGCTTAAATATGGAACAAGAAAATGAATCTACTGATGTTAAAAGTAACACAAAATGAAATTCACAAATAGAGGATCATGATCAGGCCTGTGATCGTAACCACATTATTATGTGTTTGAGACATGGATGTCAAGATATCTACCTTGAGAGCAAAGCTCATTCAGTAGTATTAGGCAAGCTAGATTATCTGAGGAAAAAATTTCTGGTACCAGAAGAATTTGAAAAAGGATATGTTAGAAGTATTTTTATGTTAGTTGAGGATCCAGCCTGAGTCCAACAGAAATCTTCAATTGGTTTAGGGTTGATAAACTCAATTATTGTTTATGTCTGTTGGAAAATATTTATAACAAAATGCAAGTTCTGTGCCAAAAATGGTCGATATGAAATTATTTCTGAAAAATTATTCTCTAAGAAATACACAATGGAAGAAAAGTTGGCAGGTGAAGGATGTGAATATATGAAAAAAGGAACAAGTAATAAAAGAATATATGTAACAGAAGTGATGAGAAATAGAAAAAGTTAGTATGAAAATAGAATGCATATACAGTTGATCCATGGAGGGTCTAAATGAAGAAATTAAAGAAGGCATTGTAGATAGGAAAAAAAGGTTTCATATCAAAGAGTGTGAACATTTTTTTGTGGAAGTTATTTATCAAGAAACAGTTAAGGCAGCTACGAAATATATGCAGATATCTGAAAGATTATGTTGTAAATGGAATAAAGACGAAATAGTATAGTGTGATTTTTGGAGTGTGAAGAGATAAAAAAAAGTATAATAATATTGAAAACACTAATAGAGAATTGATTTGATATGGATATTGTAAGAGGATTAAAAAGGATAAATAGGATGAAGTGCTTAAAGCTTGTTTTGCTTATATATGGCTTATGTCAGTTAGACACAGTGAAGTACTGTGTAATAAAAATGTGATGAATATTAAATAAAAAGATAGAAAATGGCTTTGGTTAAAAGGGTGAGGTAAGTGAAATATAGGAAGATGTTATATTTTATTTTGCAGATGGTACTATAATTCTATATATAATTTGCGTGAAGGTTTTTTGTTTTAAGTTACATTTTACTGAAAAATATGACTTTTTTAATAAAGTGCCTCCGCTCTTTTTGATAAGTGCCACATTGCCTTTTACATCTACCTGAGCTACTACCAACTCAAGCAGATGAAGCCTTCATTTAACATCTCATCTGAATGATGGCACACTCAGGAGTGTAGCACCTACCTTATGCAGAACTGCAGTATAAGTGTTGGAAAGAATTAATACATCAACCTTGTGTGAGACTAGAACCCACAGTCTTATCTTCCACCATGAAAACAAAGTTGGCTACCTGTTGACACTGACACTTTCTAATTAACTTATGTTTATAAATATTTGTAAATGAAGTCACAGGTTGGTGAGCCAGCAGAAGACATGCATGCAGGTATTCAAGTCCCACTGCAAAATCCAACATTAAAAGGCCTTGTACTGAAGTCATAGAGACAAGTGCAAAGATCAAGGGAGAGGTCAGCCAAATGGAACAGGCAGTATCATGAAGATGAGGAAGAAAGATAACAAGGCACAGGAAGTTCAATACTGGAAAACTCTCCCAGGAGATTGAATAGCTTAGACCACAGCTCAGCTCATCACCACTCCTACATCACAGCAGTAGTAGAGACAGAAGAATGATAAACAGATGATAATGGAATGAGATATTTTCAGGAGATATTGAAGGTTCTGACAAAACATGTTAGATGGCTGATATGTTGAGACTGCTTCACAGATTCTATGGTGAGACTGACAGACATCAAGGGGTCATGGGAGAAATGGAAAAAAAATAAGATCTGGAAAGAGTGCCTGAATAAGGGGAGGTAGATCTGCCAAAACATTTTATAGGTGCAGTTTAGTTGTTATTTTATGCTGTACCAATCAGACTTTAAAGGCTTTTACTGTATTTAACATCTGCTGACTTTCTCTGTCAATGTTTTCAGCAAAATAGGCAATGAGTTATTTATTTTATTTTTATTTTATTTTCAGTTTGTTAACCGGGAAAGTCCACTGGGCCAAAATGAGCCCATTTTCAATGGAGGCCCATAACATTTGTGGTTTTCTGGCAAATCACTGGGATGATCAGAGGATTGAAGTCACTAAATAATGACATACATTTAAGGTTCAGACTTCAAATTCTTCAAATAAATGTATGTTAACACAGACTGTGTTACTCTAGAGTTTTGGGCCTTTGTCCCCTTTTGTCAGACTTTGTCCAGATTTCGTGCACCATGTGGTTAAGAGGTATGATTGCGGGTACTTATTTTGCTCAGAATAACAAAGACATGCAATGTGAGAAAACAGCAGAAAGACAAAGCCAAGAGACAAAAATAAGATGGGGAGGAATGCAAAAGTTATTAGTGGGACACAAATCACACACAAGGAAAGTGAGAAGATTTTTAGCCACAGGAAAGGGACATGGTCTTGCCTCACTGGAGTCAGGATAGGGGTTTGTTATGGAAAAGACCACCCTCCCCTACAGTTTAACTCAACTCTTGGGTTTATTTTCTCCTTGGAGTATGGTTCCAATATTATTTACATACCAAAATATTGCCTGTAATTTATAAAATTTTCATTTCCTTGTCTTGGAATCAAAGGAAGGGAAAGCCCTCCCATTTTTATAAACCTTAAATTCTTAAATATTTTGCAGATGAATGTATCTCCTTCTGCATGACATACCATAGAAATAGAGAAATATGTATGCTTGCTGTATCAGATACCCACAGTCTTAGATGGGCAATTAGTCCTACTGTTGTCAACAGATCAGCAGCTACTATAAAAAACTCAGTGTCATGAAACTGTTTTCCACTGCCTTTATTGTAGGCAGGAATAGAAACAGTATCAGTGCAGAGTTGATAGTGTTACCACCTGTTTTTTTCTGCAGAAAAGTTGAGGAGGGGCATGTTAAATAGCAAATGTCATTTTGCAAATTTGTTGTATAGTGATCCACTTGAAATCAGTATTTTTGTAACTGCAACAGTTTTATGGAAAGTAGAGCTAGTCTTGCACATAGAACTACTGATTTGTTATGCTTAAGGACTGTGGTTTTATTGTAGTGATAGTATGCTGCAATATAACAAACCAAGGGGTAGCAATACAACAGAAGTAGAAAAAGGTAATGAAAGTATTTGTGCCTCAGTTTAAAAAAATGTGATAATACAAATTAAAGAACAGATAGTTGGACTTTTTGTCCTGCGCTCATAAAATAGCTTTGAACAAAATGACAAGCATATTAGCATATTTCTAAATCAAAATAATAAAAAGAAAAAGAAAAAAAAAGGAAAGAAAGAAAACATATCTTCTTATGGCTGTTATAGACAGTGGAGAGTAGCAGAACCAGTTTTTTGAAGTTTTGATTAACTTGGACTCCTGTGGTAGAGTTAACACCTTAGGAGAAGAGGATGGTGGTCTGTCTGTGCTCATAGCATTGCACTACAAAATGACAATCCTTACAAAAGCCTGTAATTTACATACATACTTTGACTGGAGCTGTCAAATTGCTTTGAGTAGCTTACAACACGCTCTGAGAAAAATGTATATGATAGTCATTCAGGAAAAAATGCAATCACTCCTTCCATGGAAGGTGTGCGACTCTACTGCTGTCATTGTACCTCAAAGATCTAGCAGGACTCATATAAAGGGAGCTTGAAATGGGCACTGGAAAGGGCCAGCAAAACAAAATCACATTAATATGGCAGATCGTATGTCAGCCATTTTGTGGGAAAAACATATTAAATTTAAATACAAAGTACATAAAATAACCTTGATGTATTAAGATAGTTCAGAAAACAAAAATACAATAAAAAAAAATAAATGTTTTTATTTCCAAGGCGGAGTTTTTCTTTAAGATTAGAATTGGAGGGTAAAGCTGTACAAGACATAGTGGGAAATGATGAAAGGATTAAACATCCAACTGAGCTGAACACCCAGACAAAAAAAAGATTACTGTGACATGAGCAGATATATGTAAAGAACCTAAAGCAGGCATGCTCCAGTTCATGGAGAAGGTGAAGTAAGCAGTAATCAAACAAGTACATGAAAGATCTGCAGGAAGATGAACATTGGGGTACCATAGATATAAGTTACGAAGATTTGGTCATGCCCTCAGGATGTCATATAACCAACGACAATAAATCATTACATCCCAGGGGTACGGCAAAGAGGGGCAAAACAAGTTTAGACCTTTTTAGGTGAGTAGTGGTCAGCAAATGAGGGATACAGTTTAGATTTACAGCCAGTACAGATGTGAATTATGGCCAGGGAAAAGTTGCGTACCTTGGACTAAGGAGATGGGAGAAAAGATAGGCATGACAGACTTGAATAGGTAGCCCAAAGAAGTGGATGCAGATTAAAGCTGCACTTAAGTAAAGATGTAGAAGCCAATGCCAACCTACCCCATTTGGGACAATGGTGCAAGAGAACTAGTCAATTGCAGAGCACTAATAATAGTATGTCATGTTGCAAATGAGAGACATTTCCATTTGGATATACAATATAGTAACCGGTTCAATACTGGTAACAGATCAGTCACTTGACCTGAGATTTGAAATACACATTGATAAAGTTGTATGTATACAGCATAATATAAGTTCTGTCACATCGACAGGGGATAGAATAACACTGCTTAGTTGTGTTTTAACAATTTCAATTAAACTTTGTAAATCATTAGTTCTAGCAGACGCTTTTCATTTAATGTTAGAACTTTTTATAAATGTTTCACTACAGTAATTCTATGGGAAGGAAGCAATGGAATTCAATAGTATTTATTATACAAATTAGATGTAATATGAAAACATTGGTTAATAATAAGTACAATGTATATGGCAAAGATTATATAGTTAGAGAAATTTTAGCCAGTTTATAGAGAAATTAAAGATAAGCTTATATAATATAAACAGGAATTGCAATATGAAGTGACAGAAAAGCAGGTTTATGGTATATTTAAAGAGAAAGCCAGGGAGAGAGAAATTGATAGAAATAAGGAACCGAGTGAAGAGGGGAGAATAAAGAGATATAAGGCATGGATAAGTATTTGTTCACATTTAGGGATATAGTTTATTTTGGTGTTGAGCAAAAATAGAGACAGCTTTTGACTAGAAAGTCTTTCAGAATGGCTTTGAAGGATAGGAGGGTGGGTATAGAGTTGACCTGATGGATACAGGTAAGGAGTTCCAAGCCTTAGCTATGTGGTATGGGTACAGACAATACCCGGCAGATTTAATAGGTCTGTAGACAGATAGGAGTTTTTGGTCACTGGATTGTAATGACCAATTGGGAACATAGTTATGCAGAATGTAATTTAGTGCTGGACAAGAAGGTGGACAAGAAGGTGGATTCTGGATAATTTTATAGGTGGTAAGAAGCTGTGTATATGTTAGTTGATGTAGTAGTTCTAACCAGTTTAGGATTTTTAGTGCTATATAATGAGGAGTTTTGAAAGGGGGTATTTGTGCAAATTTAGCAACTTTGCTGTAACATTGTTCAAGTTTTGATTTTTGTGATGCTGGAGGTTATTAAGGATGGCAGCACCATAAAGAAGTGGGGAGGAGATAAGTAGTGGCAAGTATAGCTTTACTGGCATTAGTGAGAAAGTTTTTGGCTCTATAAAGCACCCCTAGTTTTTGATATATTTTTTTCTTATACAATTTTGTATATGCAGGCTGAATTTAAGATCATTATCCACTACCATCCCTAATAATTTGCTATGGGAAGTGACTTCACTGGTTGTATTATTAAGAGAGAGAGAACTTTAAATTTAGTTTTTTTCATGAGAGAGGAACTTTGTGGGGAAAAGTAGTAGCTTGTTTTTTTTAGGAATGGGCATGAGTTGTGAGTTACAAAGCCATGATTCAGTCACTGTTAAAGCTTCCTGAGTAGTTTTTTAGAGGTGTGCCATGTTGTCAGACGTGCAAATGAGTGTAGAGTCATCTGTGTACTGTGTACTGTATTAGGAAGGCCTGTTGTATGGATGTGTGGACAGTGTTGGTGAGAATGCTAAAGAGGAGGGGACCAAGGATAGAGCCAGTGGTGATTTGGAGGTATGGAGAGAAGGTGGAGTGCCATTTTACTGACTGATACCTACTGGACAAGTAGCTTTTGAACCACAGAAGGGCGGGCTGAGAGAGATCTAATGAGGACAGTTGAAGTAGAAGTTTGTTATGACAAACTGGGTCGAAGGCTTTAGACAAGTCTTGAAATAAGGATGAGACTAATTTGCCATTATCACTAGCTTTACTGACATTATGTATATAGGATAGAAGTGCAGTGTTAGTATTATGGGAAAGATGGAGGCGACCTTGTATGGGAGCTAGGAGTTCTTCCCACAGGAGATAGTTTAGCAACTGTTTTTGAATACATTTTTCAAGTATTTTGTAGGGGAGAATAAGATTGCTGTAGGTCTGAAGTTAGTAATGTCTGTTGAATTTCCTATTTTGTGCAGAGGGATAATGTGTGACTTTTTCCAGACAGAGTGAATGTGGGATTCCTGAAATGCTGATGGTCATGTTAACACCAAAATTTGTAGAAAGGATTGTTGGAGGAATCATTTTTATACCGAACCAGTATACATCCTCAACATATATATCCGCAAGTGATTAAGGGACAACTACTGAGAACTTCTAAGCTCTGCGCTGATGATAAGGTGAATGAGGATGAGGATGAAGCAATTCTATTATTGAATCACCTTCGAGCTTGTGGTTACAGAGAAAAGGAGGCTTAGCATGGCTATTTGACAACTATGTCCCCCCTCCCCCCCAAAAGGAGAGATATCTATACCAAACGATTGCAGCCCCCCAAACATCTCTAACGCCCAAGTGAGAACTGCTCTCTCCAAAGCAAAAAACACAGCATCCATGGGACCTGATGGTGTCCCCGGCTGTGTGCTCCACGAACTCAGCGAGGAATTAAACCCACAGCTAGGACAGCTGTTTAATCATAGTCTTACCTCTGGATACGTACCCAGGGAGTGGTGCACTGCAACTGTGGTCCCACTTCACAAAGGCGGTGCCTCCACCGACCCTGGAAATTACCAGCCCATTAGCTTGACAAGCCTTATCTGCAAAGCCATGGAGAGGATCATAATGGACCTCATAAACAAAGACATAGGGAATTTGCAGACTTTGGATCCAACCCAGTTTGGCTTTGTCAAAGGCAGATCATGCCTTTTAAACTTGGTTGACTTTTTCAAAACAGTCACCAAAGCCATTGATGAGGGAAAGGCAGTCCATACAGCCTACCTCGATCTGGCGAAGGCATTCGATACAATACCCCACTCGGGTATCATTGAAAAACTCATCAGCTTAAATGTTAACCCATACATCACAAGATGGGTTGCAAACTGGCTGAGTGACAGAACCCACAGGGTCAGAGTTGCTGGCGCCATGTCAGACTCAAAGCCTGTCACAAGTGGTGTCCCACAGGGCTCAGTCCTGGGCCCACTCTTGTTTGGCATCTACTTTTCCGAAGTACAAGCAAACACAGGAGGGTTATGGCTGACAAAGTTTGCAGATGACTGCAAACTGGGCCATAGTAGAAAACACATCTGACACAGATATCCTTCAGAAGGGTCTCACAGAAACGGATAACTGGTGCCAAAGCCATGGCCTAAAGTTAAATGACAAAAAATGCATAGTCATACCCTTCGGGAAAAACAAGGTTACCCCTAGCTACCAAATAGGTGGCAATCCACTGAGCACAGAAGAAGTTATCAGGGACCTGGGGACCCAGGTTGATAGTAGTCTGTCATTCGACACCCATGTAGCTAAAGTAGTTAGGAAGACCTTCTACATTGCCCACCTTATCATGAAGGGATTCTCATCTAGATCAAGGGAGGTCATAGTCTCCCTATACTCATCACTCATCAGACCAATGATTGAGTACAATGCCCCATTCGGAATGTATCTGACCCGGCACTTGCAGCAGCTGGAGAGGCCACAAAAGTTCCTCACCAAAAGGATAAAGGGTCTCAAAAATCTGTCCTATGCTGCCCGACTGAAAGAACTCCAGCTCTATTCAGTCGCTTACCGCTTGCTCAGAGGTGACCTTTGCCTAACATACAAGGCCATGTCAAACCCAGACTTGATGAATATGCTTCACCTCAAAAAATCTAGATCCGTCAGAACCACAAGGGCGGGAGACTTAAACCTCGACACGGCTATTAATAGGACGTGCTGGAGGGATAGATTCATCCCCCAAAGACTCCCTATGCTGTGGAACAAAATCCCGGTATATGTGAGGCAGAGCACCTCGCTGGCCTTGTTCAAGAGAAATCTTGACCAATGGATGGAAGATCGCAGATATACCCCAGGGATTACCTCAGTGTCACTGCTCGACAGAGGCACAGCAAAATAATGGGTATAGTTCCCCATACTAAAGGGGTGGCATAAGCCACAAAACGATGGGCTAGGCTTGTAAATGCCCTCGGGCAGATAGCCTAGTATGAACCTATGAACCTATGAACCTATGAATATGAGAAGGACTGTGGGAAAACCATATTATGCAGGAATTAGGAACGATATGGTAACACAGAAAAGGAATGAGAAGCATACCGGGTTTTTCAGATGCCGCAGATATGTGATATAATAAAAAGGAATTGGAAACTTTTAACCATTGATGAGAAATTTAAATTTTTAAATTACTAGTCTCCCACCAGGACACAAGTGCTCTTCAGCAATTGAATTCTGCTTGCTGAGCACACTCAAGCAGCTCTGCAGTCTGTGGCTACCACCCCACCTATAGAGTCTTAGAAGGAATCAGTTCTGCAAAACTAAACAAGGATATACATTTTGAGCCTCAAGAGCAGGAGCACACTCAAGCAACACTGCAGTCTGCGGCTACCACCCCACCCATACAGTCTAAGAAGAAATCAGTACTGCAAAACTAAACAAGGATATTCATTTTTAGCCTGAAGAGCAAGAGCACACTCAAGTAACTCTGCAGTCTGTGGCTACCACTTCACCCATACAGTCCAAGAAGGAATCAGTACTGCAAAACTAAACAAGGATATTCATTTTGAGCCTGCTGAGCATGGAGCCATCTTTAAATTACTAGTCTCCCACCAGGACACAAGTGCTCTTCAGCAATTGAATTCTGGTTGCTGGTAAGCCATCAGACCTCAGGAATTTGTTAAAGTGTTCAGATTTGTAAAGTAACACTTACTTTTTGCCGCCCTTTACTTTTGTCATGGTGGGCTCAGATATCTCCTAGACAACATCCTGTCACCTACTCAACATGGTTTTAGGCCTACCCATAGTACCACTACAGCCGTCCTCTGCTTCACAGACACAATAAACCATCTCAAAACGAAGGCCTGCAGGTGTCAACTCTTTTTTTTGGATATGTCCAAAGCATTTGACACAGTCTCACATCAAATCCTGCTAAACAAACTAAACCAATATCACCTATCAAATTCCACTCTTACCTGGTTCCAAAGCTAGTTAACTGACAGGTACCAAGCTGTGAAATTGAAAACTTCTCTCTCTCCTCAGCTGCCCATATAACTATAGGAGTCCCACAGGGTTCTATCTTAGGACCACTACTGTTCACAATTTTCACAAATGACCTCCATACCTCCACACAGCATGCATCTATCATTCAGTATGCAGATGATACTACCTTAATATGTGCTGCACAGAATATTCCCACCCTTCTGCAAACAACTCAGATAGCATTCCCTGACACTGAAAACTACCTTACCAAAAGCCCAATTTATCCTTAATCCAAAGAAAAATCAGCTTACAATTATAGCCAGTTCTAACAAAAACACTGATAACAATCAATTCACTATCTACTCCGCAAATGTTACTCCAATCGCTCCAGTGGCACAGGCTAAGCTATTGGGAATAACCATAGACTCCCACCTAAAATTTGATAGTCATCTCAACTTAACTATTAAAAAAGTACATGCCAAACTGGGATCACTCTATCGTATCAAACCATTTCTTACCAACAACATAGTATCAGCCATTGCTCGCTCCCAGCTTCTATCCACTCTACTCTATGCATCTCCCATTCTGACTAATATCAACAAAACTGAACTAAGCAAAATGGAAACCTGCTATAACATAATTGCCCACTTTGCTGCAAATTGCTCATATAGAACTCATCACTGTACTGCTTTGAGACAGCTCCACTGACTTGAACTACCCAACCTCCTAACCTACAATCAGCTCTGCCTCTGTCACTCTATCTTTTACCTCCCTAATAAGTGTCCTGCCCTCAAAAACCTAGTACAACATCACTCAGCCAAAATGCCTCTTAGATCATCAAGCAAATTACTACTAGATGTCACCAACAGCTATAATTGCTTTGCAGACACACTATATAGTAGTTCAGTGGCTACAAAATGGAACTCTCTCCCCACTAGCATACAAAACACATTGTCCATAGCCTCCTTTAAAAACCTTATTAGGCAACATCTCAAGCAAGGTTGGCAGTGCAATGACTGCTCTCATCTGGTCCTTCACCTCATATTCTTTCTTTTGTTTTTTTAGCACATTCAGTTGTTGCCTGATTTTTATTTACTTCTGGTTTGATTTCCATTCCTGCTTGAAGCCAATATGCTTCTGTTAGATTAAGCAGAGAAGTCTTCTTAGATTTATCCTCCTCATGTTATAAAACTTTCATTACATTTGGGTCTGGTGAGGTCAGCAGATATGTGTGCAGTCCCACGATTGCAGATCTATACATGTAATCAATTTCAAGGAGGCTCATCCCTCCTTCAGAATGGGGAATATATAATCTTGGTATGCACTGTTTCCTATAAATCATTTGGTGAGCATGAAGCATCCTTTTTGTTTTCCTGTCTAATCTATCCAACATGTTTTGGGGCCAGTCAATTACTCCAAAAATGTAAATTAGGACGGGAAGAGCATATTGGTTTATAGCTTGAATTTTGTTCCTAGATGTCAGTGCTGTTTTCAGGATTAATTTAAGTCTTCTAAAGTATTCCATACTAAGTTTTATTCGTATTTGTTCTTGTTTTATTGTTGATCCTTCACCAGTTCCCAAATATTTATACACTCCCTCTTGCTCAAGTTCTTTTATATCACAATTATTACAACCCCCCTCAGGATAATAAGGCAGAAGTCATTATTTCCAAAATTCAGCTTAACTCAAATAAATCCTTGTATATCATCTGCATCTATCTGCCTCCTGGCAATAATTCTAATACTCTTGAGGATATCCTCAGCTGGATTTCATCTACTTTCCCACAAGAAACTATAATCTTAGGGGACTTTAATATTGATTGGAAGTATGTTAACACTGAACATCCTACTTCTCACATTAACCTCCACAGCTTCACTCAGATCATCAATTCCTCTACCAGAATTAGAAACAAAACAATTAAAGAGTACCTTAGATTGGATTCTTATTAATAACCATATCCAACCATATAAGGCAGGAATCTTACCTGATGACATAAGCGACCACTCTCTGACCTACATTATCAGACTAAAACGTGATATTTCCCATCCTCCAACATATAGAACTTCAAGGTCCAATAAATACTTTAACCCAGGACTATTTCAATGTGAGTTGATTGCCTGTAACTGGACTCCTCTAAAAACACTCTCACTTGAAGAGGCAGTCAAATACTTCAATGAAAAATTCTTGACTATCCTTGACCAGCATGCTCCTAAACGCTCTATTAGAATCAAGTCAAAACCTGCCCCCTGGCTCACAAAAGAAACCAGACAGAAAATCTTAGTCAGAAACAAAGCTTGGTCTAGGTGGCATGCAACCAAAAATATTACTGACTAGCAAACTTTTAGACAGTTAAGAAATGTAACAAAAAAGGCTATTCTCTCAGATAAAAAGAACTTTTATAGCAAACTACAGCAAACAAACCAAAATAATCCACAAAGGTTCTGGACAAGTATCAACAGACTCCTACACCCAGGTCACTCCAGCACACCAACCCCACATGATGCTAATCATAATACTCCCAACAAAACTGTTAATACCTTTAACACCTTCTTTGCAGAGGCCGTTCAATCTTTAGCCTGCCAGCTATCCCCTGATAACTCTAGCCTTCTTACCTCCTCTACAAATCCCCTTTCTATTTTCCACCTGCAACCCATCCCCACTAACTTAATCTTTAAGCTCATCCAAACATTTAAGCCATGTACTCCTTCAGCTGACCAAATTCCAGCTGAATATTTGCAAAAAGCAGCCAAAGCAGTAGCCTATCCTATACCTATCCTCATTAATAGAACCATAAAAGAGGGTTCCATCCCTGCTATCTGGAAAATCTGTCATATTATACTATTACACAAAAGGGGCAACTCAAATGAATATTCTAACTAATGGCCTATTGCCCTACTATCACCCTTAGAAAAATTAATGAGAAAATGCATTCATCACCAGCTCCTTGCCCATTTAATTCAACATAATATACTAGCTAGCAGCCAACATGGATTTAGACCATTTCACAGTACTACTACTGCCCTCTTACCCTTCACTGACTCCATTAACAGAAACCGTAATGACAATGTTCTCTCTTCAGCACTCTTTACTGATCTTTCAAAAGCTTTTGATATGGTAAACCATACTCTCCTTATTAATATTCTTAAATCTATTTCACTTAGCAATGAAACTGTACAATGGTTTACTTCCTACCTTAGTAATAGGCAGCAGGCAGTGCTCTGGGAGAATAACCTTTCTTCCAACCTACCTGTAATCCCAGGGGTCTCTCAAGGTTCCATTCTAGGACCTCTCCTATTCTCAATATTTATCAATGATCTATACCTAGCTATTCCTCAAGCCACCTGCATACAATATGCAGATGATACAACACTCATATGTTCATCCAACTCTGCATCAGAACTGCAATCCCTAACTCAGAAAGTATTTAACACAGTAGAGGCCTGGTTCTTAAAATGTTGCCTCCTCCTGAATCCCAAAAAAACAAAGCTCCCCCTCTTTACACCTATTCGCAAGTCCTCCTCCACTGATTTCTCAGTCATATCTAACAATGGCACCTTCATATCCCCTGACTCTACCACCAAACTCCTAGGTATTACAATTGACAATAATCTCAACTTTGACACCCATATTAATAACACTATAAAAACAGTCAACAGAAAAATGGGGTCCCTATACAGGATTAAGCCCTTCCTTACCCCAGATGCTAGATCTACCATTGCTCACTCCCATCTTATCTCTACACTTCTCTATGCTTCCCCCATATATATAAACCTGTCAAAAAATAATATTCTCAAATTGGCCAACTCGTATAATCACATTGCCAGATTTGTCACTGGTAATCCATTTCAAACCCATCACTGTCTGAATCTAAAGCAGCTAGGCTGGCTTGAACTACAAAACCTCCTACAACTTTCACAACTTACCATAGCCCACAAGATCCTAAATAACCCAAACAACACTTCTATACTTTCAAACCTCATAATCCCCTATAAACATCTTAATTCATTACGATCTTCTAATAAAATACTAGTCAACATAAGTAAGTCCAATAACCTGGCAGGGGACTTGCTATTCTCTAGCACAGCTAGTAAAAACTGGAACCTGCTACCTGAGGATCTTACTTCACTTCCTTCCTTGCCGCTCTTTAAACAAAAACACAAAGATCACCTAAAATTACACTGGTTATGCCCTTGCAGCAACCCTAACTAATCCTTTCTCCCTTATTTTGTATCGTTTCTTAAATTCTACTTTGTTTACTTGTTTATTTGCTGCATACTACCAATTAAAGCAGGAACTGGAACCAATGGATACTTTGACTTTAATCCCTCTTGGTGCATCAAGTATGATTTCTGTTCCTTACTTTACTTATCATTCTGTATATCACTGTATATATTTTTGTCTCAACTTTATGTATTCTGATACTTTTATCATGTATACCCTTATCTGTAGAATCTTGATTCTATATGTATATGTCACTGTATTTATGCTATTACTGCTTTTCATCACTGGAGCTTTTCTCCCCGGGCCTCTACTGAAAATGGACATATATCCAGCTACACTAGCCTGGTTAACAAATGTAAAATAAATAAATCACATTCTTGTCCCAAACTGATGTTTTCTTGGTGCTGCAGTTTTCCTGCCTTGAAGGTTGCTTTTGCACATTTATCAAGACCAAATGAAATTCTTATATCATCTGAAAAAGTTTTGACAACTTGCAATTGTGCTATCAATTCCTCATTTGATGAGCTATATAATTTTAAATTGACAAACAGAAGATGAGAAGTCTTTACACTTTGTTGTTTTCTAACTTATAGCCATGGCCTAAGCTGTTAAGTGGACAGCTTAATGAATGAAGGGCAAGGCAAAATAGCAGCGGTGACAGAGAGTCACACTGGAATACCCCCCTTTGAATTTTTATCCCTGGGAAAATAATTAGTCCTTTATCATGGCTTAATTACAAAGTGGTCTGCCACTGTTTCATAGTCAGTGTAATGTAGTCAATCAGTGTAGAGTGTATCTTATACATTTTTAAACACTGTTTTATCCATGAATGTGGATTACTATCAAATACTTTTTTGCAGTCAATCCATGCCATACTTAGATTCATCTCTTTTTACAGTTCTCCACTATGACTTTATTTAACAACATATGACCTTTTGTTCCATTTGACTTTCTTTTATTGCCCTTTATTTCTATTGCCATAACTCAGTTTTCTTCTAAATGAGTATAAACTCTGTTGGCATCAATTCCAGTGTATAGTTTATACATTGTTGGAAGGCAAGTTATTGGTTTATAATTTTTAGGGTAGCTTGCAAGTTCACACTTAAGTAGGAGCATTGTTTTTCCTGTTGTTAGCCAGGTTGGTGTCTATTCAGGGTGCACATATAAATAGTTCTTACTCATGGCTAAACCTTCATGCAAAGATGTTAATACTTTTAACCAGAAGGTAAGTACCGCATCTGGGCCTGGGGTTTTCCAATTAGAGGCTTTTCTTAACTTTGTTTCAATCTCTGTGGCTGTTACTTCATCCCATTTCATATCCTGTACTTTTGAGCTTCTTATTCTTTCTTTTACTTCTTCTCTCCATTTAGCATCTTTGTTATGTTCTACAGGATCTTCATAAATACCTCTCCAGAATATATCTATTTCCTCCTTTTTTGGTGGTTTTTCAATTTCTTTTACCTTGTTTCCCAATTCTCTATAAAACTGTTTGGGTCATCAATAAATCGTTTATTTTGTACTTTTCCTTTATATTTATCTGCTTTTCCACCCGTGCTGAGATTTTTAGTTTGTTATTTGCGATATAGATCCTGATCTGTTCTAATACTGTGGACTGCTTTTATCATGTCTGTCTTTCTAAGTATTTTTGTTGATTTGTTCCCTCTTATATACTCTTCTAACAGTGACACTTCTTGTCTTAATTGCTTTATAATTTTCTCTATTCGATACTTCCATGATAGTATTCGATTTCCCCCCTTCCTTTCCCTCACCATCCTGTGTTCTTGTGGCAGAACTTTATCAGTTATTAATTTAGCTGCACAGTAATATATCCTGTTTACTTCTGTTATATCGCATGGATCTCAATGGACAGTGCTAATTACTGTGTTCATTTGTTTTATCAAACTTAATAAAAATGAAAAAGCAACAAACCAAAGACCAGGAAGGAACCAGACCACAGTCGTCTGGTTCCTTTCTGGTCTTTGGTTTGCTGCTTTTTCATTTTTACTTTGTTCTTTGGAGTTGTTTAGCAGTTTTTGTTTTATCAAACTTCTGACTTTTTGGGTTTTATTGACCTTCTGGAGTCTATTTCTTTCATTGATCTTAATAAGTCTATCTATCTCCATTAAATCAAGCAACTCTTCTCTTGGCTTGTTTTCTTCTAAACTGAGGGCACAGTTTTTGTCTTCCATTTCCTGCAGGCATTCTATAGAAAGTTCTATAGCATCTTCTTGTAGCACATTCTCTTCAGTTTTTATCTGTGCCATCTATTGCTCGTAATATGGGAACTCACTGGCCTATCACTCCTCAACATTGGCTGCATCAGAGTTTCCTGTTTCTTCCCTTGCTGTCCATCTTCAAGAGAATGTTTATACAGGTTTCCCGTGGAAGGCTCCAAAATATCTTAATAAGGCACCTGACCAATTGCTTCCTGTTTCACTGGTTTCCCCTTAATTTGGATGTCCATTGCAGCCCCCATTAGGGAAACCACCATAAAAAATTTCTCCAAAGCCAACTTCATGCTTCTTAAGACAGAAATGGCAAACATCACGACACCCATGCTGGCAGACAATAGAGATACGACTGTTGAATCCTATACAATTGCACTTTATAAGCACTTACACGAGTGCATGGATCGTGCAATCCCTAATAGAACCAAGATGCTATCCTCCAAAAAAGGAAGCCAATCTGATGGTCCCCTGCTATAAACAAACTCTATAACAGAAGAAAGAAACTGTTGCAAAAAATAGTAAAATCCTATGACTGGAGGAACTCTGTGGTCAGCCTCAGTAAGAAGCTGAGATCCCTTATAAAATCCTCCAAAGCAAGTTACGAAAACAAAATCGCCACTGATTCTAAAGACAACCACAAAGCATTCTATAGCTATGTCAAGAATCTCAATGGCAACACTCAGATCTGTTCTGAGTTACAGCACAATGGCACTAAATATACAGAACCAACTGATATTGCCAACATCCTGGCAGATAGGTTCAGTGCTAACTTTACCCCTCTCTCATCCCCTAAAAGGCCCATCTCTATACCGGAAAAATGCAATGTACCTGTAATCACGGCTGCACAGGTAAAAAACACACTCTCCAAAGCCAAGAACACAGTATCCATGGGACCTGACAACATCCCAGGCTGTGTTCTACATGAACTACAGAACGAACTGGCACCCCACCTAAGTACCATGCTCAATCATAGCCTCACCTCAGGCTTTGTGCCCACTGAATGGCACACAGCAATGGTTATCCCAATCCACAAAGGGGGAGCCACCATGGACTCCGGGAATTACCGCCCCATTAGCCTGATGAGCCTGGTCTGCAAGGCTATGGAGTGTATCATCATGGAACTTCTAAACAATGACATTAGTAATCTCCAAACTCTGGACCCTACCCAGTTCGGGTTTGCAAAAGACAGATCATGTCTCCTAAACCTGAAAGACTTCCTTGAAGTGGTCACCAAAGCCGTAGATGAGGTTAAGGTGGTTCACACAGCCTATCTACATCTCGCCAAGGTTTTTGACATCATCCCCCACTCTGGAATTATAGACAAACTCACTAAACTAGGTATAAATCCCTATGTCACAAGATGGGTTTCCAACAGGCTCACTGACAGAACCCAATGAATTTGGATGCGAGTTCCAGCCTTCCTGGAAACAGCTAACAGCTAACAAGCGAACCAACTCAAAATGTCTTTTGGATTTGAAAAAAGTTCTCCAGTAGTCAAACGTTCCCAAAATTACGATTTATTGTTGAAATAAAACCAAATCAGGAACTGCCAAAAAACAGCTTCAAACACAAACTGCACGATCTACCTAGATCCACCCGTGCTGAGATTTTTAGTTTGTTATTTGCGATATAGATCCTGATCTGTTCTAATACTGTGGACTGCTTTTATCATGTCTGTCTTTCTAAGTATTTTTGTTGATTTGTTCCCTCTTATATACTCTTCTAACAGTGACACTTCTTGTCTTAATTGCTTTATAATTTTCTCTATTCGATACTTCCATGATAGTATTCGATTTCCCCCCTTCCTTTCCCTCACCATCCTGTGTTCTTGTGGCAGAACTTTATCAGTTATTAATTTAGCTGCACAGTAATATATCCTGTTTACTTCTGTTATATCGCATGGATCTCAATGGACAGTGCTAATTACTGTGTTCATTTGTTTTATCAAACTTAATAAAAATGAAAAAGCAACAAACCAAAGACCAGGAAGGAACCAGACCACAGTCGTCTGGTTCCTTTCTGGTCTTTGGTTTGCTGCTTTTTCATTTTTACTGTTCTTTGGAGTTGTTTAGCAGTTTTTGTTTTATCAAACTTCTGACTTTTTGGGTTTTATTGACCTTCTGGAGTCTATTTCTTTCATTGATCTTAATAAGTCTATCTATCTCTATTAAATCAAGCAACTCTTCTCTTGGCTTGTTTTCTTCTAAACTGAGGGCACAGTTTTTGTCTTCCATTTCCTGCAGGCATTCTATAGAAAGTTCTATAGCATCTTCTTGTGGCACATTCTCTTCAGTTTTTATCTGTGCCATCTATTGCTCGTAATATGGGAACTCACTGGCCTATCACTCCTCAACATTGGCTGCATCAGAGTTTCCTGTTTCTTCCCTTGCTGTCCATCTTCAAGAGAATGTTTATACAGGTTTCCCGTGGAAGGCTCCAAACTATCTTAATAAGGCACCTGACCAATTGCTTCCTGTTTCACTGGTTTCCCCTTAATTTGGATGTCCATTGCAGCCCCCATTAGGGAAACCACCATAAAAAATTTCTCCAAAGCCAACTTCATGCTTCTTAAGACAGAAATGGCAACATCACGACACCCATGCTGGCAGACAATAGAGATACGACTGTTGAATCCTATACAATTGCACTTTATAAGCACTTACACGAGTGCATGGATCGTGCAATCCCTAATAGAACCAAGATGCTATCCTCCAAAAAAGGAAGCCAATCTGATGGTCCCCTGCTATAAACAAACTCTATAACAGAAGAAAGAAACTGTTGCAAAAAATAGTAAAATCCTATGACTGGAGGAACTCTGTGGTCAGCCTCAGTAAGAAGCTGAGATCCCTTATAAAATCCTCCAAAGCATGTTACGAAAACAAAATCGCCACTGATTCTAAAGACAACCACAAAGCATTCTATAGCTATGTCAAGAATCTCAATGGCAACACTCAGATCTGTTCTGAGTTACAGCACAATGGCACTAAATATACAGAACCAACTGATATTGCCAACATCCTGGCAGATAGGTTCAGTGCTAACTTTACCCCTCTCTCATCCCCTAAAAGGCCCATCTCTATACCGGAAAAATGCAATGTACCTGTAATCACGGCTGCACAGGTAAAAAACACACTCTCCAAAGCCAAGAACACAGTATCCATGGGACCTGACAACATCCCAGGCTGTGTTCTACATGAACTACAGAACGAACTGGCACCCCACCTAAGTACCATGCTCAATCATAGCCTCACCTCAGGCTTTGTGCCCACTGAATGGCACACAGCAATGGTTATCCCAATCCACAAAGGGGGAGCCACCATGGACTCCGGGAATTACCGCCCCATTAGCCTGATGAGCCTGGTCTGCAAGGCTATGGAGTGTATCATCATGGAACTTCTAAACAATGACATTAGTAATCTCCAAACTCTGGACCCTACCCAGTTCGGGTTTGCAAAAGACAGATCATGTCTCCTAAACCTGAAAGACTTCCTTGAAGTGGTCACCAAAGCCGTAGATGAGGTTAAGGTGGTTCACACAGCCTATCTACATCTCGCCAAGGTTTTTGACATCATCCCCCACTCTGGAATTATAGACAAACTCACTAAACTAGGTATAAATCCCTATGTCACAAGATGGGTTTCCAACTGGCTCACTGACAGAACCCACACTGTGAAAGTAGCAGACTCTAAATCTAACTTCAGACCAGTGACAAGTGGAGTACCACAGGGTTCAGTCCTAGGTCCTCTCCTGTTTGGTATCTACTTCCCTGAAGTACAGGCTAACACAGAAGATCTTTGGCTAACAAAGTTCGCAGATGACTGCAAACTAGAAGCCGTAATCAAAACTCCTAACGATGTGGACATCCTACAAAAGGGTCTCACTGAGACAGATGCCTGGTGTCAAAGCCATAGCCTCAAGCTCAATGCCAAAAAGTGCATTGTCATCCCTTTTGGTAAAAACTCTGTACCCATGAACTACCACATAGGCAGTAGTCTACTTAACACCAAAAGTATGATAAGAGACCTTGGGATACAGGTGGACAGTAGTCTCTCCTTTGATAATCACATCGCCACAGTAGTCAGGAAATCCTTCTACGTGGCACACCTCATCACAAAAGGTTTCTCATCCAGGAAAAAAGAGGTCATTGTTCCCCTCTACTCATCACTCATTAGACCCATTATAGAGTACAACGCCCCTTTTGGTATGTACCTCACAAGACATCTACAACAACTGGATTGGCCACAGAAATACCTCACAAAGAGGATTACTGACCTCAAACAGATGTCCTATGCAGACCGTCTCAAAAAACTCCAGCTTTACTCTGTCACATACAAA
Organism: Protopterus annectens; assembly: GCF_019279795.1. Lineage (NCBI taxonomy): Eukaryota > Metazoa > Chordata > Ceratodontiformes > Protopteridae > Protopterus > Protopterus annectens. The sequence goes on along the minus strand of NC_056749.1, from coordinate 722,649,044 downwards.
GCTATGTCAAACCCAGAGCTATTGGACATGCTCCACGTAAAGAAATCCTAATCCCTCCGAGCTACATGCTCTAGGGACCTAAACCTTGTCACCACAATAAACAGAACATGATGGAGGGATAGATTCCTGCCCCAGAGACTTCCCATACTCTGGAACAAACTACCTATCTATATCAAACAAAGCTCCTCATTAGCACTCTTCAAGAAAAAATCTTGATGATTGGATGGGAGATAGGAAATTCACCCCAGGGATCACTTCTGTGGCTCTGCTTGACAGGGGCACAGGAAAATAATTTTCTTGTGTAGCAAAAGCCAGGGTACCATTTGGCTAGGCTTATACAGGCCCTAGGGCCAATAGCCTAGTACCTACCAATGAACCTATGAACCTACCCTGTTGTGGTGCTTTCTGAATCACATTTTCTACACAGAATCCTTCACTTTGCAGGTACTCCATAACCTCAGTTTCTATTTCTTTAACTTCTCCATTACTAATCTCCTTTTCTACTTTTCCTTTTTTGACTTCTTATTTTTGTCTGAATTTCTTTGCCTGTATTTCTCTTCAAATATATTTGGTGCTGCTCTTTTTGTATTGATTAGTTTTGCTTTCTCCTTTGCATAGATACTACACCATATTAAATCTCTTTTTCTTTCCCATGTCCATGTTTCTTCTTCAGATGTCTCCTGATCTTTCTGTTTCTCCTTACTTTGGGGACTTGTTTCATCATACTGTGAAGCAACCTCTGTTAGACCTACTACACCAAATCCTTCACTTCGCAGGCACTCCATAACTTCAACTTCTATTTTTTTTAACTTCTACTTTACCAATCTTCTTTTCTGCATTCCCTCTTTGTGATATTTTTTTATTGTGAAATTTGCCATTTCTGGATGTCTTTGCCTATATTTCTCTTTGAATATCTTTGTGGCTGCCTTCTTTATATTGATTAATTTGGCTTTCACCTGTGCATAAATATTGCACCATATCAAATCTCTCTTTCTTTCCCATTTCCGTACTTCTTTTTTATAGTATGGAATTATTTTAGTAGATAATGTAATACTTCTGCAAGCAACAAAGTTAAAGGTGCAGCCTGAGTATGAACAGTTATTTTCTTAATTTTCTTTTGGAAATTTTGATCTCAAATCAGGAGGAAGAAAGACTGTGGTTATTCTGTTTAGATAAGTGATGCAGATAACCAGAGAATAAGTAAATAAATAAATAAATAAATAAATAAATAAATAAACAAGAGTAGTGAGGGTTAAAGGATGGCCTGAGCAAGCAGAATGGAGGGGGGAAGTAGAAGTTGACCTTTGCCCTGATGGTCAAATCACACTAGCCATGGCTAAATCCTCCATTACTCTGACACAGTGAAGGATTACTGTTAAAGAAGAGGATCTGGAGACAGATTGAAAGGCTGCTTTAAGGCTTTATCTAGACACCCAGAATTACAGGTACTGGTGAATTGGGGCATATCAGAGAGACAGTACTGCTACAAAGGTGAAGCAGAACAGCATGCCCAAGATCTAGGGATCTGTTTACTCTTACAACAAACATGAAGGAGGTTAGACATGATTTGTTATTAGAAGAAGAATAGGGGAGGGGTAACATAGTTTAGGATGTATGTGGCCAGCGATATTTTGTTGGCAGAAAAAGTGCAGCTGGCTCACAGGGTGATACTAGATAGTTTTCAGGGATTCAGAAAACGATCCGGGATGCAATGTACCAAGAAAAATAGTTCTAGGCAGATTAGGCGAATAAATGAAAAGAAAGCTGAGATTGGAAACAAGAGAACTTTTACACCAAATATTTGCAGCTGGTTGTTGTGCTGCCATTGGAAGACATCATTAACTGGAGTATAGAAAATGTAGTTAGCAGAGCTTGAGAAGAATTGATAAAGGGAAGGATGAATGTGGTTTAAATGATGGTAATATCAACAGTGTTTCTTGTGCAGGGCCAGTCTTGGGTAAACTGGTGCCCGAGGCTAAAAGGCTCCATGACTCTCCCCCTGCCTAACCTATCCTGGCCCAGTTACACTATCCAGATTACATTTCTCTTCATTTTTTTCCTGCAGTCATTCATTCATTAATTCATTTAAAATATTTTAACTAACCACAGCTGCACTCTGCTAACGTACATAACATTTTTACGCCATGTTTTTTTTTCTAGATGGTCTGATGTGCATTTTAGAGTTCTCTAAACAACCTTTTTCATCCAGTGATTGGCTGAACAAAAACCATGATAAAAGAAACAAATTTAGTTTTAGTCTTCAACTTTGTTTTTTTTTTTCCTGCATGCTTTCAGCACATCCAAACTAACCACAACTACAGGTAATAACTGCAGTAAAAATAACTGTATTAATCTGGGGGTCTGAGGGTCACCAGTCCCTCAGAAACCATAAGGTTTATACATACTCTGAGATGGATTTTTGAGGATTTGTAAAACAACCTTTCATCTGTTGATGGCTTGAATGAAAACTAATTAAGAAAAGAAATTCAGTCTTCCTCTTTAAATTACTTTGTCCTGCATCATTTCTACATGCCTTAACTGACCAAGACTACCCTGTATTAAACAAATTAAGCCGGGGTCTGGGAGCTGCTAGGCACCCAAATGTCATGGATTACAGATTTGCTGAGGTGCATTTTAGAGCTTTTCCCAACCTTTTGATCCAGTGATAGTCTGAACAAAAATCATGTGTATGGAAATGAAATTCAGTTGTTTACATTAGGACACACCGTTGTAGTTTGTGAAGGTATAGGTGGTACCAACTTTATTGATATCCTGATAGGCTGTCAATTATCTGTGTATGCTGGTAAAATGATTTGTCAATCTAATTCTTTTTTACATTAAGGTGCTCTAACTTAAATAGTCTCCAAGATGATTACGCACATCAACCAAGAGGGCTTCCACCACCTGCATACCCTGCTCTACATAATTTTAAGTGATTTGCAGTCCTTCTGTGCAGAATATGAGGGCAGAAGCCCATGATGTAAGCTATACTATCTGACTTTTTAATCTCTCATCTCCTAAAGCACAAATAATAATAATAATAATAATTATCATCATAATAATCATAATAATGCTTTGAAAAAACTACCCTTTAAGAGGTTAGCAATCATCCTGAATCCTTGCAAGCTTGTCTTGACCTACATCCCACAGGGCTTGCTGCTGCCCATCCTGGTGTGTCCTAAAGTAAAAAACACCAGAAATTCAATCCTACTTTTTTATTTCAAGAAAGAAATACGTTGCATCCAACTTTGAATGCTCAAAGCTGACTAAACACCGGTTCACAATAAATTGAGAAGATAAACACTTTCAAGGATGCATAAATCATATCTGTGAATAGTATCTGCCTCCACCCAATGGGGGGGGGGTCATCTCAAAATAGGCATTTCCCTCTGATGTTAAATTGGGAATAAAATTAAAGAACTAATGCCCACAGTCATATTTCAAGCTACTCCTGTCATATTTATACACAGCATGCTAACTCACCCCATACCCCCCAAAAGACTGCCGCCTTCTGTGTACCCTTCTGATGTCAGATTAAGACAAACTTGAAAAAACAAACTGAACATAATCATATTTTCTGTCAGACATATATAAACACCATGCTTATTTACTCTCTTCCAAAAGATAGGCACCTGCATATGCATCAGATGTTAAATTGTGAGAAAAATGAAAAAAAAAATGATTACAGTAATGTTTACAACTTGTTACTTTTAGACAGTACAGTGCTCCTACATAAGCTATAGTTACAATCCATGTGCCTTCTGAAGTTTGTGAGGAAAGTTAAAGAAACAATGACCATACTATCCCCACCCCAGCTCCACACAGGATATTGTGACCTCTTGAGGTTTGGGAGGAATGTTAAAGAAATAATGACATCGTCCCCAGCCCCCCACACAAATACAGTGACCATCTATATACACCTATGATCAGGGTTGGTTTTGGACTAGATGAGGTCAGGGCAGAGTGGATTATTAAGACCATATCAAAATGCACTTGCTGTGTGGCCACCAACCCTAAGACATTCTGAAGGTTTGGTTATTCTGTGATTCATTTTTTTAAGTTTTGAGAGCTGACTGTTAAACTGAGCAAGTAATAACAGGGTCAGTTAATTTCATCCAGGCACCCCCACCAAACAGTTACAGACAATTGTATGTACAGTTAAGAAGATTGATTAGCACTGCTAAATTTGCATGTTTCATACTCAATGATTTATTTTGTCTGAGAGTGGCTGCTTACCTTGTTTGCCATATCTTAGAACTTATGTTTCCTGCTGTTGTATCACAAATATCATATACCATTTTTTCTGCAATGTTTGAGTGTGACTTGAACCTGTTATCACTAGAAGCACTTAGGTTACAGCATACTAGATGAGCCTTGCTGCTTACTTCCAAAGTTCTGTGTGTCAGTCTTGTGTCAAATGCTGTCAGGGCAGGTCTGCATTGATATATTTTTCATTATCTTTTTTTTTTTTTGCTTCAAATTTAAACTGTTGTTCTGCCTTTTTAACACTCCTGTATGTTTTTTTTTCTCTTAGATACCCCCTTTTATTTGCAGTTCCATAATATATTTTGAAATATCAGCTGCTTTTGCAGGCCTCACTTGCACATTTCCTCTGTAGTTTTTCTTCTTTGCAATTGAAGAAAAACACTTTTTACTTCTTAGAATAGTGAAAAAGCTTAAAAATACTGTTCTTTAATTAACAAGATTAATTTATTTATCAATTTTCATACCACAGTGCATGCAGACTTCAAATATTTTTAAAAAATCACTGATCCTGGGATTCAGTAACACCTAAACTAAGTATACACTATCCCCCAGATTCACAAAAACTTGCACGGAGTGCAAGATTGGTGCAGGAGGTCACGCAGGCAATATGTCTGCCGTGCGATCCAGGAACAGCCTGCAGGGGCGTGCAGGAACGCTTCTGCACTAATCCTGCATGGACTAAGCACTGGTATGCAATTCACCCCATTTGCAGGCAAAATCCATGCAAATGAGGTGATTTTGCAATCCAGGAAGCTTGCAACAGTCCATGCAAGACTAGTGCTATCCGCAGAATGTACTCGGTTAGTAACCGAGTACATTTCTGCAAAATCCAAAACGGAGCTATGACAGCTCCAAATAAAGGCTGCATATCATTGAGGAAGCATGCCAGTGGCCAAGTATAAGGCCATTGGCATTGCAAACAATACAAAAAAATTTAAAAAAATTGATTATTTTTTCGCCAGTCTCGGTTGTTTAAGCATAGGGTAGCGACGCGAAAATGGGATCAGGGGGAAAATAAGAAAATAAACCTAAAATAAACATTCTAACTAAAATCAGTATTCTGCCATGCAAGTCAATGGCAGGCAGAAGACAACCTGGCCAGTGAGTAGTGGTTGCTAAGGGGGTAGGCTCAGTGTGAGATATGTAACTATGCATTAGCAGGCAATCCTATGCAAATGAGGGGAAGGATAGTGAATCCCAGTTTTCTCCAGCATGTGAGGCAGGTCCCAACAGTGTAAGATTATGAATAGCTGAGTGCAAGACTAGGATATAGGTGACATCATGGGGGGGATGGTGTCAGGCATCCTGTAAGTGGATTGGAGGCCTGTGGCTTGGGTTTGCTCCTAGATTATTACAGCTAAGCCAGGGGGTGTGTCTAAACCTGCCTAGCACTCTTTACAAAGTGTAAGCGGGTGTGCGCGCTGTGCACTGGGTTTTACAGGAAGAAAAAATAAGTTAAACCAGGAAATAGCAGCTCTGTGTACATGTGAGCACTCTGTTTGCGTGGCGGGCACACGGGTTTAAATAGGGAGGCAATGGGAAGGGAAAACAGCAGTAGGAAAGTAATCAAGGAGAACTAGCGTAGCTGGTAGGTGAAATGTATCAGAATCAGCCAATTACAGAGGCAGCAGACCAGCCCAGCCCAGTACACTACTATAAACTATGCAAACACCTTTCCTCCTTGTTTTTTTCCAAAAATTCTGCACCACCAGTGCATACGAACGGGGAAATTTTACAAAACGAAAGCAAGAGAAAAAATGTTAGGGCCTGCTTTTGCTATCATAAACCAGCATGTGCAAGAGGCTGAGGGTGGTCAGGATGTGAATGCTGATGACCAACACATAGTGAGGAGGAGGAGAAGAGTGTACAGACCCAGGGAAACCTACCAGGGGCTATATGAGCTGGAGATAATGGAGCACTATAGGATGGACAGGGACCTCCTACAGCATATCGTTGAGCTGTGCTGGTCACACCTCAGACACAGAACCAACAGAGGGGAACCCATCCCAGTGGAAACCAAGGTATGTGTAGGCTTAAGAATACTAGCCACAGGTACCTTCCAAAGGACAACTGTGGATATCATGGGGCTCTCACAGGCATCAGCATCCAGGGTACTCCACCAGTTCCTGGATGTCATGTCAGCACATGCCGGTGAGCACATACATTTCCTCAACACCAATGAGGCATTGGCCAGCAATATGCATCTCTTCCAACAAATAGCAGAATACCCTGAAGTAGTGGGTGCTATAGACTGCATGCACATACACATAAAGGCACCACCCCATGAGCAGGGCAGGGTCTACATAAACTGCAAGGGCTTCCACTCCATCAACTGCCAGGTCGTGTGTGATGCCCAGGACATTATAATGAATGTGTGTGCTGGAAGCCCTGGGAGCTATCACAATTCCCACATCTGGCATCTGACACAGCTGTACCAGAGATTTGCCAGTGGGGACATCTCATACGGCCACCTAATGGGGGATGCTGGTTACGCACTGGAGCCATGGCTGATGACACCCATCAGAAATGCACACACACCCCAACAAGAGCTCCATAATGAGGCACATGCACAAACAAGAATCATAATAGAGCTTGTGTTTGGGATGCTTAAGTCACGATTCCAGTGCCTGGACACATCCGGTGTAGCCTTGCAGTACTCTCCAGCTACATGTACCCTAATATTCATGGTATGTGCCATGCTACTCAACATGATCCTGTGGAAGCAGCTCCAGCAGGAACAGCACAGGGCAGGGTACCACAACCCCCCTACCATTGCCAAGGCCTGCACAGGCACAGAGTGACTCGGAGGAGGAACAACCTGAGCCTGCACCTGTAGGCAGAAGGAGGCGTGCATGGTATGCCTTGACTTTGGCAAAGAGGCCACTCATAGCACACACACTGACACAGTAGGACCCCAGGGAATAGAAATTCTCTCTGACTTGCACATACAGTAAAAGGGATGCCAAAAAGGACACCACCTGTGCTTTACCATGTATAGGGAATGTTCTATGTGCATCTGACATAGTCAGCCCTCCAGCACCATCCTCAGTACTGGCACAGCCACAAGGTAAGTCACCCTTCCTATCAATCACTGAATGCAGCAGTATGGTCTGCTAGTTGTATCAATGATATGGATGTGAATAAGCAAGGAAGGGAACTGGGTGGCTGAATGGGATGGCAGCAGATAGTGGACAGCTATATGGGCAGAATGAAACTATAACAAATACTGGTGTCAACAACGTAGGCAGTAACAGACAAGGTGAAAAAAAACACTGCAGGACATGTGCTGGCCCAAATGTGTATCCATAGGGCACACACATGCATGTCATGGAGGTTCACATACACAACAACAGTCCCACCCAGCCAGCAGGACAGAAGTAGATGAACACAAGGAAAGGCTGTGCTAAGTTCCTCAAGGTATGGCAATGGAAATCAACCCCCCCCCAGACCTACACAGAGTATAACAGGTTGGGAAGTGAGATGTCATTCATGAAGGGTAGGAAGTCTGAAATGTCAATGTAGGTCAATAAAACTTATAAACTTTACTACACTGATATGCCTGTAGTCCGCAGGATAGGTCAGAATACAGATTTAAAAGGAAGCCAACAGACTACGAGAAATACCAGTGCAGTCAAAGCAAATGTCCACAGTTGGCAGGTGTGCTCCCTCCCCCCAAACCCTATGCAGACATGTATTAGCATCCATGTGCAGGAATAATAACAGTGAGCACAGAGTACCTGTGCTTGCCAAAGTAGAAGGATGGATTGTTTCATGTGTACAATATGAAGAGCTCTGAGTGTCAGGTTGATGTGTGGAAGCCAACAGAGTACCTGACATACCAGGTGGTTGTAGGACATGTCCACAGTTGGCAGGTGTACCCCACCCCATCCCTATGTAGAAATGTATTTGCATCCATGAGTAGGAGTAATAACCGTGAGCACTGAGTACCTGAGCTGGTCAAATCAGCAAGATGGATAGTCACATGTCTACAATAGGCAGAGGTCTGTGTGTTAGGTAGTTCTGAGTGGTATGCTGTGTGAAAGTGTTCAGCAAATAGCCATGGATGGTGTGTCCTGGTGTCCAGTGGTCAGTACTGCTGATGACTGGGCCAAGTCCACACAACTGCAGTGCCAAACACACTGGTATCCCAGAATGACATGTTGTAGCAGTAGACCATATGATTTGTACAGATGTCATAACTGTCACCATCTGGAAGATGGACATGGCATGAGTGTTGGCTCAGATGTACACACAGTACACAGGTGGAAGTACTGTAGAGAGAGAGAGAGAGAGAGTGTTACATTTCACAGTGAAATGAAGACACCATCCGTTTGTACATACAGGTTCACAGCACATCAGTTGGTTATGTAGTATGGGGAACTAAGATGTACTGTGGGCAAACACTGTCAGGCCACAAAAGGCAGAGGTATGATGTATGTAGAAGCTGCTGGTGTCTACCCACTAGCCACCAGCAGGGGAAAGGGCCACGTATTCCTGTGAGGCAGTTGCAAGTAGCTACCCTAGCACACATGCAGCCAGTGCGGCCCAAAATCAGCCTCAGGTAACACACAGGCCACCTCCCTGCTGCTGTGAATGAGTACAATATGATCCCCACATTACTATGTGAATACTCACAGAATGCAGCATGCTGAAGAGGTGTCCCATGCATGTGTGTCCATAGCTGTAAGATGCACCCTGCCAGCATCCACACCAATGCATTGATAAGGACAGAAACAATTGCCATCACCACCTTGCACACCTATCCTGTCAACCCAGGGGAATACGTTGCCTTGCAGCCTGGGTCTGTACAACTGACAGAATGCACTGGCCTGCTACAGATAGCCTGCATCAGTACCCAGTGCTCCACTGTCCTCTGTCACAGGTCTGTCATGCCTGTACCGCCACTGCATGTTACCCCATGGACCACCACATAATGACAAAACACAGTCCACAGAACACAAATGCAAGGACATGTTGACAAATCCCAGTAGTATGTCCATCATGTTCCAGTGCATGAACTGTGGACCAACCTGTACATACTGCTGGGATGGAGTGGCAACTATAGGCATACCTATCAGATATCATGTGCATAATGGTAGGAAGAGGACAGATTAACGGAGGGGGGGGGTAGCATCACCCCCATGGAGTGTGTGAAGGGTGAAACCCTGATGTATGCACATACTTATCATGGCTGCAAACACTGGGATGGGTGGCCACAGACCTGCTTGGAAACCAAATTTTGAAGGGTTAATGAACAGAATAATGAGCCCTGCCTCTGGATAACCTCACTGAGTCTGAATACCTGGGAGGTATGGCCACAGCACGATATAGCCATCCTGTCATGGTGATAGTTGTACAGGCATGGGGCCCACAGCCACAACAGCACCAAGGTGCTGGACCATATACATAGACCCATCAGCAAGTGTCTGCAGTTTCCACGCCAGAATGACATGAGTGTGCAAGAATATGTAGGTTGCACACCACATTATTGGACAAAGCTGCATTCAATTTGTAATCCCCAGGAACCTACTGCCAGCAAAGATGTATACCTGTCAGTAGTTGATGACATAAAACATCAGAGGGTAAAACACCACATATCACTGAGTATCCCTGCCAACACCAAAACCATGTAGCTGAAGCACCACAGACACAATTAGCAACAATCTCACTAGCCTTTGCCCAATGTCGACCCACATTGTCAACCAATCTACAGATATCCTGCAGAAGCAGGTTACTAGCTGTAGGTGTAGAGCACAAATACCTGCACTGGAGTACAACCTACCTGGAATGGAGTCATGCACGCAATACAGACACTCATACTGGGCATGTTCACACACTTAGAGAAGTGAAGGCCATGTCAGAAAACAAATTACAGAAGGGTCATACTGGGCATGCTCACACACTTAGAGAAATGAAGGCCATGCCTGGAAACAACTATGGACTATACACAGCAGTCAGTCACAGATGTCTGCAAACACTCCATATTACACACAGTCAAGCTCTGCACACACAGTGGATGAGAATATGCACATATATCCAAGGACAGCACACTATAACAGCCCAGACATACACATAATGAATGTGGGAAGAGAGTGACAGACAGCTCCCCTCCATGAGGCCTGTCCCACACAGCACACTCACATTTTGCAAAAACATATGATGTGCAAATGTCCATCACTGTACACAATTGCCCCGGTAGCCTTCCAGTCAGTACACCTTTCATTGCCTTTCTTTGACAAGCCTGCTGATGTCATTCCCTGTGAAATACACCTTTGGTGAAGGAGTATCCCAGTAATCTCCGTGGCTCGTTCTGTAACTGTGTAATGCTTTAATGTGCTGTAGTATTTAGGTAGATGTTCTAATCCCATTCATGGCAACTGTGTGTGTTTCTTTGCGTATGTGTAGGGCCTAATGCTTTTGAGGACAGTCAGTACACCTGTCATTGCCCTTCTTTGAGAAGCCTGCTGATGTCATTCCCAGTGAAAGACACCTTTGGTGAAGGAGCATCACAGTAATTTCCATGGCGCGTTCTGTAACTGTGTAATGCTCTAATGTGCTGTAGTAGGTAGGTGCTCTAATCCCATTCATAGTGAGTGTGTGTGTGTGTGTGTGTGTGTGTGTGTGTGTGTGTGTGTGTGTGTGTGTGTGTGTGCGTATATGTACAGCCCAATGCTTTTGAGAACAGTCAGTACACCTGTCATTGCCCTTCTTTGACAAGCCTGCTGATGTCATTCCCTGTGAAATACACCTGTAGGTGAGGACTGTGTTACTCAGTCATCATTTCATAAATTTAACTATATTACCCAGTAAAGTGAAGTTAGAGTCTTATTTTTATTCACCCTATTTGCTGACATTACAACTCTAGATAATTTAGACTATATAAATAAAGTCAGATTTAATATTATACTTAAATGTTAAACATTTGCTTTCTCTGTAGTTCTTTTTCTCTCTTCTAACTAACAATGCATATGGTGAATTATCTTTAATTTAATAATGTTATTGTTTAATAGGGGTAGTGTCACATACTTGATTATTTTAGATTTAAATATGGTTGTTAGATAACTTAATGAGATACAACTAATTAGTATAAGTAATAATATATGAGAACTATTAGTGAGGTATGATAGTAACTATAAGTGTAATGAAGACCATTTATTTGATAGGTTTAACTAAGTAGTGTGTTCCAGAGCTGTGGATAATTATCAGTGTTTATTAGGGAATGTTTTGGTTAGGCTTTGTAGAGTTAGATGTAGCTTTTATAGGTTTTTTGCATGTTTTTGATGTTATATTTTGTAAGATAAAGAATAGATGTTTAGTAAGGTTATCTATCCATAAAAGTTTTAACAGTGTAAAAAACCTATGTATGTCCTGGTCCAGGGGAATAGTGGATAGGCACTGGTTAGGGATGGGATATCAAGATTGCTTCCAGACAATATATATTGTTCTATTATACTCAAATTTAGTACTGTTTCTCAATTTTAAAATATCCTTAAACGAATTAAAGATCTTAGTATGTGGATAATAGACTCATGGAATACTAAAGGGCTCCAGAACTTGAAAAAAAGGAAATTATTTCTTCATTTATTTCTCCAGTCAAAGGCATATTTTATTTTATTACAAGAAACCCACTTGACCAATGACCAATGGGCTGTACTTAAGGATAAGAAATGGATTAGAGATGTGGTAGCTTCAGAAGGGACAACTAATAGTGCAGGAGTGGCTATTATTATTAAAAATCAGTATCAAGAGAAAATTCTAGATTTTAAAATAGACAAAGAGGGAAGATGGTGTTATGTGATTCTTTCATCTACACTTTATGATAAACCTGTGGTACTTCTTAATATATATGCCCCATGTACCAATGAACAACTTTTTACAGCATCACTTTATTTTATCCTGAATCAATATAATAATTGTTATATAATAATAGGAGGTGATTGGAATACATATCAAGATCCCAAATTAGATAAATCAAGTTCACACAGGTCCTTTAATAACCAAGCAGTGATAGCATTAAAGGAACTTAAAACAGATTTTAAATTATATGACCCATTTAAATACACAAATAATCAAATAAATTCAAATAACTTTACATTTTATTCAAGTTGTCATAAAATGTGGTCTAGGATTGATTTCTTTCTAATTTCAGATGTACTAATTACTTTAGATCCCTGTGTATCTATACAAGCTCGACACTTATCGGATCATTCTAGAATCACATTCATTTTTAACAAGGACACTAGAAATAGTATGCGTCATAGAGGTTATAATTGGTCTCTAAATCCGTATTTATTAAATAAAGAAGATATAACCAAAGAAGTTCAAGAGACCTTTAATCATCTACTAGTTAATTTCTCTAAACACCGACATCCATCTGATATAGAATGGGCAACGACCAAAGCACAAATAAGAGGAATCTTTCTTCAAAAGGCTACTTATTATAAGAAAATACAAACGAGAGACATACAAGAATTGGAAACTAAAATTAAGTTACTAGATCAGGATTTAATTGGGAACTATAGTAAACAAACTGAAACGGAGTTATTAAAATGTCAAAAAGATCTTTTTTTACTACAAAATAGTAAATTGTCATTTTATGAACAGAAAATACTGGTAAAATACGCTAATCATATTCAGACCCCATCAAAAGCACTAGCTCGTATCATTAATCAATCGAAAATACCTTCTCAAATTTCTGAAATACAGTTTAATAATAAAAGATATACCAATACTGAAGACATTATGAATACCTTTGAATTAATATTCTCTCAAATCTATGGCGAGCATCAGGAATTACTTATAAATAAGAGTAATAACGATTTTCTGCAGAAGATTATCTTTCTGAAAATTGGTGATGAGTCTCATGAGAGTTTAATCAAACCAATTTCCTCTGAGGAGATAACAGATACAATTAATAATTTGAAGCCACATAAAGCTCAAGGACCGGATGGTTTGACTACTGAATTTTACAAAACTTTTTGTGATATATTGGGTAAAATACTTCCACATGTATTTAACTATATAATTAATAATAAAATTAATGATCCGCACTTTAATGCTTCGAAAACAATTCTTATACCTAAAGAGAATGCAGATCTTCAAAATCCGGATAATTATAGACCCATTTCACTTTTAAATATAGACATGAAAATTATGACATCTATTTTAGCTAATAGATTGAAGAAGGTAATAAACCTAATAATATCTGATGAACAAGCTGGTTTTATAAATGGCAGACAAACTACTGATAATACGTTATCACTTCATACACTAATTTCTTATGCCACTCATAGAAATCTTAATGTTTACACACTCATAATTGATGCTCAAAAACCTTTCGATAGAGTTAATTTAAAATTTTTGTTTGATATTTTATCATATTTCAATATACCCCAAGACTTTATTTTAACATTAAAAAAGTTATATAATAATCCCTATACAACTTTATACATTAATAAAAATTTCTCAAAAAGAATACAAATTAAGAATGGTACCCGTCAAGGATGTCCGCTATCTCCTATATTATTCAATTTATACTTAGAACCACTATTTCTACATATTAAGCAAAATATTTATCATAATGCTCCAATAATATATGGTACGAAAATATCCATGGCTGCTTTTGCTGATGATCTTAATATTTACTGTACAACGCCTGTTTCAGATACCAAGAAAATATTAAAAGCAGTGGAAGATTTTGCAGAAATATCTAATTACAAAATAAATTTAAAAAAAAAACAATTTATTTCCTTTAAAGACGCCTACACCCTTTTCACTTTTACCATTGGTAGTTCAGTTAAAATCCGAAGAAAAAATAAAATATTTGGGTATTGTTTTCTCAACAGATAATAGAGACTTTTATGCGAACAATGTTAAGCTAATTTGGGATCATATATTATCTGATTTAAAAAGATGGAATAATCTGAAATTACCAATAATGGCAAAGGCTTCAATTATTAAAATGAATGTACTCCTCAGAATATTATATATTTTTCGAGCTACCCAAGTCTCAATTTCTAGGAAATTCTTTAAACAACTTCATACGGAATTAGGTAGATTTGTATGGGAACCTAGAAAAACTAGAATATCTTATGATAAACTGATGACTCCGAAAAATAAGGGTGGTTTAGACTTACTGAATTTTGAAGCATATTATTTAATAATAAATGCTAATAGAATTCTAAGAGTGGTTAACTTTGACATGTCCAGTACTAAATGGTCACCTAAGTGGTTGATTCTGAATTACAAACATGCTGTTACATTGGGTATTAATTTTAAGGCATTACCTTTTTTAAATAAAGATACCTTTAAAATGTACGCTTTGATGGAACATATTAGATTATATATAATATCAATGCAAAACCTGTTTAAATCACTAAATCTCTTACAGTATATGATGACTTTCCAACCATTTCACAAGAACCCGAATTTGAAAATTGGTAATCAATTGATAGATCTTAAAAAATTCCCACTTATAATTGATCTAACCATACTTGATTTATATCCTTTTCTTGGTATCTCAATACATGACATGTTAAGAGAGATGAGCCTTCCTAACTCTTATTTAATTATAATGAGACAATTAAAGGATCTTTCAATAAGTTATTTTAGTAATTTCAAAATTAAAGAAGAAGATTTAACCATTTGTTTAAACTTATGGCAAACTGTTATGCAGGACTTCAAATATATAACGGCTTCATATAATTTGATAAAAGACGTGAAATATAATAACCAAATACTTTTATCCAAATACTGGAAGGATAAATTATTACCGATTGATGATAATAAAATATTGAAAGCAATTAATTTAACCTTAAAATCAGTATCTCTTCAAAAGCTATTATTTACTCAGCTGATGATATTTAATAACGCTTATTACACTTGTCTCAGTCTGCATAAGTTCAACTCTAAAAATTCACCTAAATGTCCATATTGTATCGATCAGACGGCTGACCTTTTACACATGTTCTGGAGCTGTAAATGTGTATTCAAACTTTGGAATTCTTTAAAAATTCAATTACAAAAAATGGGTTATCAACAGTCCACACTTTCTTGGGAGTTTATGATCCTTCATATTCCTCCGAATAACTTGGACAGATCCCAAGTGATCATACTCATAAATATTTTCTTGTTAATGAAGCTTTATATAGCTACAAATTGGCTGAATCCATCTCAGACTTCATGGGAAAACTTTAAAAGTGTAGCGATAAAACATATTTTAGCACATAAATGACTAATTAAAGATCATAAGAAAAATATAAATAATACAAAAATATGGGAGCAAACCTTTAACATTGTATTAGCTTAATGTTCTAATCCACTTTTCCCCGGGAAGTACATACTTAATATGGAGGTTAGTATAGATAAGCCTTATATTGATACTAGATTTTTTTTTTAATACCCTTTTAGAATTTTATCTTAATGTATAATGATCTTATGCAACTGTTGGAAGCATTCATGTATATAATGTACATATGTTGTAGTATTGTATTAACAATTGGAAAAGAATAAAGATTTATTATTGAAAAAAAAAAGAAATACACCTGTAGGGAAGCAGAATCCCAGTAATCGCCATGGTGTGTGCTGTAACTGCGTATTTCTGTAGTGTGATAAACTAGTTAGGTAGGGGTTCTATACTCAGACATGGTATGTGTGAATGTTTGTATGTGTTCCTCTGTCAGAGTGGGGAGCAGTGCTTTTGAGACCATTCACAGGCACTACGACCTCCATTCCCCTACTTTGGCATGTCTGCTGACATCATTGACTGTGAAATACACCTTTATGGAAAGATATCTCAGTAATCTCTGTGGTGCATGCTATAACTGTATAATACTGTAGTGTGATAAACTAGTTAGGTAGGGGTTCTATTCCCAGACATGGTAAGTGTGTGTGTGTGTATGTTTGTAATACATAACCTGTGTGGAGGTGACTGTGACTGTGTAACACCTGGACCCATTGAGGAGTCGGTTTTGTAATTTTCCTGTATGGTGGCCATATTATATGTCACAATGTCCACCTTATAAGGATGACAGATGTCAATCAGTGGAGATGCTGGGGAGCCATTCCACTCCCCTACATGTGATACAAGTCCTGGTGAACAAAGTAAGCAACCCTTGTATTATACAGAGTACTCTCTGAACCTGTGTCTAATACACAAACACACTTGCCTAGACAACTACCACTATGTTGATAGTACCCTGTATACTGTTCACAGATAGCAAGCATGGTGTGATTGCAGTGGGCTACAGAGGGCATGGCACCCTGTCCATCAGTACAATAGGTGCATAACTGAAGACAGTGCATCTTCACTATGTTCCCCAATGGATGCCTACAACATCTGTGGTGCCATCAAATGTGATCTACAAAGGACTGTCCATTAGCACAACCTGCCACAAGAGGTCAGGAGTGGCACATGTGATGATAACAATCTGTGTATATAACACGGGACTGGCAATCCAGGTACACTTCCACATGTCACTGTACATGAATGTGGGATGTGTGCACATCCCAGACACCGTCCATGTCATGGACTATAGAACACATACATGGCAAGCATTGCACAGCACTGGCCACACACAATACTAACCCAGGTGACAGGATGGTGAATACAATACCCACCTGTGTGGGACATTCCAGACACTACACACCTGATCCACATGGCAGACCATTGTCATGTGGCCTGATGCCAAGGTATACCCCTCACCTAGCCTTGCACAGCCTTCTGGCACAGCCAACCACTACACACCCGTGAAGCAATGCACACATGCACGTCAGTACTGGCACCCTGTGTCCCTGTGTGTGTTGTATGATGCTTCCAACCACATTCACACCTGGTACAACTCCCATTTGCATACTGAAGCAGTCCGACTGATGTCAGACACCTTCACATGCCCTTTGCCCATAGTACAGCACAATAGCTCCTGTGGTGCATGTGATACCTGTGCAGTACTGTATTGTGGTAAAATAACTAGGTAGGGAGTGTATTCCTGATCCTGGCAAGTGTGGCAATGTGTATGAGTCCCTTAGAAAGTGTGGCTGTGTTGCTGCTGACACCGGTCAATGTGGACAGGCACTTGTGCTACACCTACCGTATCTGTACAATATCACTGTTGCAGATGTCACTCACCAGCACATATATTTTTGGACAGCTCACCAACACATAAGCTATGTGGTGCATGCAATAACTGCATGCACATGTGATGGTAATGCATTGTCAGTCAGGGGTTTGAATCCCTGTACTGGTATGTGTGTCACACAAGCATGTTTCAGTTTTACTTGTCCACACCTTCCCTGACATACTTTGTCTTTGTCTGCCCCTCCCACACCCTGCCTGGTGGATGTGGATGTGTACACCTGCTCTGCTTAGGCAGCAGCTAGTGTTTTGTAAGTGTTGGTCATGATCAGCTGATGGCCTCTGCAGCAATTGCAGTCCTCCTCTAGCTGACTGAATTTGACACAGCTGTGGTAACATTCCCATAGCCAATTGCATGGAAACACACAAAATATCTAGGAACATCATGTTGGTGTTGTGCCGTGATATTCACTGTGAGTGGAACCTAGATCTGGTGTTTGGCATAAATCATCACAGATGGGTTTGGGATTTACCTCCAGCAACATACACTGTGGGAAAAGGCCAACAGACAGGAGGGGATGTGCCAGACATGACTACAGAATGCAAGTGTTGCTGTTCTTAATTTAGAGTACTGTCGGTTTAACAGGGTGTGTGTGGTTATGGCTAGTCTGCCTGTTGTAAGATCTGTCGTGACAGTGTGATGTTTGTGAGGAAACCCCATCTGTAGGGTCATCTGGAGACTGGTTAGTATGTTGAACCTTTTGTTCCTTGTGTTACTCACAGAAAACCTATCTGAGAACGGCAGAAGCATAGTGTGAGGATTGCAGTCATTACATGGTGACAGCCATGAGAGTTGCTGACTTCATATCCCAGATTGCACATACTTCACAAAACACAGTGGTGTGACAGTAAAGGTCTAAGGTTACCACAGCACCATGCCAATATTGTGCCAGTGTTCATAGCACTACTTACACGTCTGTCACCCTTTGTACATATGTCATACAGGATATGTGCATGTGTTCCCCTTGCTCTGCAACTGTTCTAGATCTGGTGTCTTGTGGTAATGGAAATATCTATGCATGCTGTTATAAGTAATCCTGACTGCTGCTGACTATTACTGGCCCTTATCTGTTGTAAAATGGCAACACCATAGCCCATATGGGATTGCTGATGTCAGTCAACCCACCTGTCCCACCTCAGCTAGCCATGGCACCAGGCACCAGCAGGTCTGGGTCCCAGCCTGGGACCTCCTCCTGCATTGTCCATGCATGACCTTTGGGTGGAACTGCTGCAGGTTATGGTGCTTGCCCCCCCCGGGAGCGGAGGAGGACAGGAACCTGTCACCCGCTGTCAGGTCCAGTCCATGGTGTGTAGGGAGCTCGGCAAAGAGTTTCAAGATCACCTACGCCAGCTTGAGGGCCACATGGTGCAATCAGAGGGTGAGCCTGCACCTCCTACCCAGCCCCCAGCACAGCCACCTTTGGGGCCATGAAGGTGCAGTGGTGACTGCCCATGGGTGGAGACCTCAGTCCCACTGTTTCCATTTGGGGGCTCATGGACTTGCAACTTCAAAACACCCCTCCCCATCCAAGGTGTCCCCCCCGCATGTATCATATACCGCCCCTGTATGCTGTTTTGTCTGTCATCCTACCCACCCTATCCTCCCCGAACATACCTACTCTCCATCCCCAACATCCCACTCACACTTTAAAATAAGGGCAATCTGTTCCCAAATAATATTGCATCACATACATAGCTGTCCATTCTGCACACGTGTCCACTGGGCACATGTAATGTGGTCTAATTGGCATCACAACATATTATTGTTGTCCTCATCCCTCTCTCAGGGGTTTGTGTGTCCTTCCCTACACCCTTCCTGCACATCCCTAGTTATTTTCCCTACTGTCTTTCCCTCTTTGTGCCTGTTTTTCACCACTGTCCTATCAACCCTTTTTTCTTTTCTTTAAAGGAAATTAGTGCAGGGGTAAGCAGGAGTAAGCACTTTTAAGTGTTAGTAAGTGGCTTTGCATGGGATTGCAAGATGGTAAGCACTGTGTACACAAAGTAAGCAATTTTGAGGTTAACCTGGTGTAACTGGATTTTACCGGCAGTTAGCATTGCTTACCATCACGCAAATCTGCTTACAACTGCTTAAAAGTGCCTTAAACACCCTGTATCTGACCACCCTTGTTCTACCCAGCAACAAAATAAACAGCCACTGCAAGGCTCGAACCCAGGAGCCTGCACACCATAGTCAATGTGATTTACCACTTACCATCGCAGATATACACAACACTGATGTTTTCACAAACATAGCATCCAGCAATACCATTCATCAGTATGGGAAAAGTATTGAGATATGTAGATGTATGTCTGTGTGTCCATATATTTATAACTAATTATATATATATACCTCTCCCTCTCTATATTACATATATGTATATATATATATATATATATATATATATATATATATATATATATATATACACATAGCTATACATATTTACATATAGGCATATACATACTATATACATCCAACACCCGCACGCCTAGACCCATAATTTCATACCTGTGGTTCCCTCACCCCACCCCCATGCTCCTCGCCCACAGCAGTCCTCCTTTCTACAGGTTTCAGATGAATCTAAGCACACCAGTACACATTTCCCACTCTCCACTTCTCGGGACACATCACATAAGTTGTCTCGACCCATGGATCTTCAGGCTTCCTGAACATTTAGTCCGTGAACATACGTACCCTTCTTTGCTTACCTTTGAGGCATGGTATGTTACTCCGAAGACTCTTTTTAGCTGAATTTTTGGGGTCAACCCGCCAGGGCTGAACATGCGTTTGTTTTAAGATTAGACTTAGCAGGTTGACACTGTTTCGCCCACTGGTAGTATCCTGGCAGTAGTCTGGGAAGCAGTGCTGTGCAATGTTTAGCGGTGCTTCATATTTGATTTGCATGATATTTGCCTTTTGGCATTGATTTCCTCTTCATTGCATGTTATATATCTGTCTTGTATCCTTGATTCATGTGTACGTACACTGTATAGGGTCCTGGGAACTTCAACACTTTATTGCAATAACACCTCACATCTGGACTTACTGCAGTACTACAGTTTACATATTTATGTTATTTAGCAGGTTATACAACATCACACTGTATATAAATCCATTGCACATGTTCAGCTTGATTTTTCTATGGCGTGGATTTGTTTGTTGGAACCTCATTCTTACATAATGCTGTGATGGCTTAGTGGTTTACTAATGTGACTGTAGTGTAGAGGGTGCTGGGTTCACATCCTGCCAAGGCTGGTTACTTTTATTTCTGGACAGAACAGCAGCTGATGCATAAAGAGGGTGGCCATGTTGGTGCAGCGGTTAGCGTTGCTGCCTCATAGCAAGAGGTTCTCCAGTTCGATCCTCAGCTGGGGTGCCTTCTGTGCAGAGTCTGCATGTCCTCCCTGTGGTCACATGGGTTTCCTCTGGGTGCTCCGGTTTCCTCCCACATCCCAAAGACATACTGTAGGTGGATTGGATACTCTAAATTGGCACTAGGTGTGAGTGCGTGCATGTGTGCGCACCATGGAAGGTTGGGTGCCGGGCTGGCAACTCGACACCATAAAACTCCACTGCCAGTCATGAGCGGACAGGTGATCCTCTGTGGTGACCCCTAACTGGGAAAAGCTGAAAGAAGAAGAAGGAGAAGCAGCTGATGCATACAGAGTGATTAAGACACTTTTAGGCAATTGTAAGTGTGTTTGTGCTGGTTTGAGCTAAGGTAAGCAATGCTAATCTCCGGTTACATATGCTTAGAGACAGTTGGCTTCAACATTGCTTACCCTGTGTGCGCATCGCTTACCTCCACTTAAACAGGCTTAATCTCACTTACTCCTGCTTACCCCTGTGCTACTTTATGTATTTATTTTACATTTGGTGACCGGGACAATCTGACTTGTTGCTTGTCCATTTTCAGTGGTGGCCCAGGGAGTAGAGCTCCACAGTAAAACCCAGCTACTCATTATAAGTAATACAGAGGTGTTCACATTCATAGAGAGTAACAGACTTAACATAGCTAAGTAACATATTCTTCATGCTTAGTTTACGTTAACATGTCAGTATTATTCATGCTTAGGTCAGGTTTACGTCAGGTATGACTGTTGACAAAGGTCAGTTTAAGGTGAAGTTAGATTCCAGTTTAACAGTTCTGGATAGGTTACACTCTGGTATTCGGGTTAAGTTTAGTTATTCCATACCTGTGTGGTAGAGTAGGAGAGAATAGTGAAGGCGTAGGTAGGTAGATAGAGGGAGACATTGTAACTGTATAGTGGGCTGTGGGAATACTTGGTAGGGGAGCAATAGGGAAGGTTTGACGGATGTTGGGATTTGCATTCGAGGCAGGAGAAGAGGTGTCGGTTTCAGTAGTTGATGTAGGGGTACAGAGTGTAAGGTGGGGGGAGATTTAGCCAGGTGGTGAGAATGTGCTGATCCAAATGAGCTTGAGGTGTTCCTTCAAGTGTTATTTACATGTGTCCTTTGGGACAGCTGAGGTAATACATGTGGGTAGGGAGTTCCAGATTCTGCCAATATAGTTGGGGAAGAGGGTGTCACCTACTTGTAACTTTAAACATTAATGGAAATGAAAAAGGGGTTGATAGGTAAGTGGTGTTAAAGGGGCACAAAGAGGGAAAGATAGTAGGGGAAATAGCCAGGGATGTGCAGGAAGGCTGAAAGGATGGTCCACAGCTGGCCATTTCTTCTACAGCAGCAGCTGTGCATATGCACTGAAGTTGGAGGTAGATTAGGACACTCACACCCCTGGGTGGGAGTGAGGACAACAATTATAAGTTGTGATGCCAATTAGAATGGCTTATATGCCTATAGTGGGGTGTTGTGACCATGTGTTCTTTGGTGTTATTTACTGGGTTTTGTGACAACGCATCTGGTTATACTGTAGTTTGCCATGTAAAATAGACTGTGCTGCAGTGGAACTCATACTGGGAATGGCTGCTTGTTTGGCGACAGCTCTGCCCAAGTCACATTATTGCTTACATCCACAAGGTGGTCCAATTAGAACCGCTCCAGCCAACACCTGCACTCTTCGACCCATAATTTCATCCCCCTCGCTCCTCTACAGCACTCATCCTTTCTTTGGGTGCAGGTCAGGTCTAACCATACCACTACACACTGCCCACTCTCCACTTCTCGGGACCCATCTCGTACATTGTCTCGACCCATGGGTCATCAGGATTTCCCAACCTTGTAGTCCGAGTACATACACGCTCTGCCTTGATGAGTCATTGTATGGATGGGACTCAAATTACCCAGCAATTTTTGGGTTGTCCTGCATGGGATGTTCCTGTCTTTGTTTCTAGATTAGACTTAGCGGGTCCACAGTGTTCCCCCACTGGTTGTATCCTGCCTGTGGTTTGGGAAACAGTGGATTGTTTACTTCATTTGTGTGTTTGTTTGTATGTTTCCCCTGTTTGGCTGGGTGGGTACTGATACATGTTACATGTATGTTGACTGGGCTCCTCACCCCCATTGGCGGTGCCTGTGATCATATGTCATTCTTATGTGCTGTATGATATCATAGATATATATCTGTGTATAAATACACATGCACACACACACACACACACACACACACACACACACACACACACACACACACACACACACACACACAAACACATATATATATATATATATATATATATATATATATATACACACACACACATATATATATATATATATATATATATATATATATATATATATATATATATATGTATATGTATATATATATATATATATATATATATATATATATATATATATATATATATATATATATATATATATATATATATATATATATATATATATATTGCTGTGTGTATGTATATATATATATATCTAACGACATGTGGATGCATGGTTGTCTGCATATGTATATATCTATATGTGGGTATTTATATATATGTATGTATGTCTATATATGTCTATATATGTACTACAGAGAGGGAGAGGTATATATCTATTTAGTTATGGATATATATATATATATATACACACACACACATACATCTACATATTTAGCTACATGTCCTGTAATGTTGACTGGTATTGCTGGATACTATGTTTGTGGAAATGTCAGGGATATGTATATCTGTGGTGGCTTAGTGGTTAAGCACATTGTCTATGGTATGAAGGGTCCTGGGTTCGAGCCTTTCAGGAGTTGTTTATTTTGTTGTTGGGCAGAACACCAGCCATGGAATACAGAGTGATTAAGGCACTTTAAAGCAGTTGTAAGTGGGTTTGCTCAGGTTTGCACGGAGGTAAGCACTGCTAACTTCTGGTTACAGTGTCTTACACTCAGCTACTAAATTGCTTAACCTGTGTAGGCAGTGATTACCCCTGCGCAAACAGGTTTACACCCATGTGTGTTTCCCGTATACCTGATTTAGACATTCCTATTAGGCTTTGTGTGTATACCAGGCAACCTTGTGTGCCACGTATGCTTTGCAATACCTACAAATAAAACCATTAGTGTAAACAAAGTCACACGTGAAGTCTATTGTTATTACCAGAGAAACATTCATCCCATGCAGGGCAACCCAAAAATTAGGTATTCTACTTTCCTCTAAAACCATGGCTGCAAAGATACGCATGGCTATGTGCATGGACTACAGCGTGTGGCAGACCTAGGATACTTGGGTAGGGACAATGTACAGGATGAGTCCTGAGGGGAGGAGGAGTGGAGGGTGGGCAATGTGTGGTGGTGTGGTAGCCACTGGCCGGTAACCAGGGAAGGGATGGTGGCTGTGTGTGTGTGTGCAGCAGGGGGGGGGGGTGAAACTGTGGGTAATGAATGTATGGGTCAAGGATGGCCTGGGTTGGATGGGCCTGTACTGGTCGGCCCGCCTAGTGAGTGGGGGAGAGGGGAATGTGATATAAACATGTGAAACATAAAAGAAGACTAATTTAAATCCCTATTTAAATGAAAAACTTACAATAAAATTAACTTGGTAGTGTATTGCAGGGCGGACGTGTTTGGCTGGGGGGGTATGCCAATCCATACGAGACGTATATTGTTTGGGGCCTCTCGACCCCATTAATGGTGCATGTGGACATATATGTTTCTGTTAATCTATCATTGCTATCTACAGATGGCAGGCCATATATACCTATATGGGTATATATATTTGCCTACATATTTCTACCTATGTCCGTATATACCTACAGAGATATATATGTGCATACATATATGTAACTTGTTGTGTATATGTGGACATATAGGTGTTGACATATATATGTGTAGATGTGTTGGCATTTGCATGTTTGTATATACATATATATATATATATATATATATATATATATATATTTACACAACACATACATCTAGATGTAGGTATACATTCTCGTTACTGTTGCATGACTGGGCTAGATGTTATGTTTCTGAAAACATCAGATTTATGCATATCTGGCATGGCTTAGTGGTAAATCATTTTGTGTATGGTGTGCATGGTCCTGGGTTTGAGCCTTGCAGAGGCTGTTTGTTTTGTTGCTGGGCAGAACACTGGCCGTTGGACACAGAGTGATTAAGGCACTTTAAAGCAGTTGTAAGTGGGTTTGCATGGGTTTGCACAGAGGTAAGCACTGCTAACTTCCGGTTACAGTGTCTTACACCCAGTTAGCTTCTCCTTTGCTTAATCTGTGTAGGCAGTGCTTACCCCCACGCAAACGCACTTAAACATGCTTACTAGTGCTTACATATGCTTACTACTGCTTATCTGTGCTTACACCTGCTTACTACCACCTTATTCATTATGATACTGACTCATCACATGTGCATTTCCTGCAGTACTCCAGTTCATAAATATATGTTATTTAGTGGGTTTTGCAATGTAAATATTGGTTATACCATGCTTTCTAGCTCAAACCCACGCAAGTGAGACTATGTGCACGGACTGTACCAAATGCATTGTAGAACACCAGAAAAGTCCAGCACCATTCAGGAGGTAGATAGAGTCAAAATTTAATGTGACTAAAACAACAAAAATAGCATACCGGTTTTGGCCAAACTTACAGCCTTCTTCAGTGCATTAAATAAATTGAATCCATTACACATTTAAATAGTGTTTAATTAGACCATACTGGAAGCTGATTGGTTTATGCCAAAATTAGCTCAGTTCATTAAGGCCAGGTTTAAACAAAGCCTCTAGCCTAGCAATCCAACCAGATTCCTTCTTATTTAGTATAGAGTGCCAACCTGCTTTGTTGGATTTATGTCCTTGAATTTTGTCAGTGATTGTGAATTGGAATTTAGCAGTGACATGGGTCATTGTATGTTTGTAAAGAGCATTAGAAATCCTTTTAGTTCTAATATCACTGAGATGTTCACTGATCCTGTGTTTTAATGGCCTAGATGTTTGCCCTACATAAAAAGCCGAGCAAAAACAGGTGGCCAAATAAATGACCTAGTCACTGCTGCAGTTATCAAAGCATCTGATTTCAAAAATATGTGGTGTATTGCTGCTTGTAAATTCCTTGGTTTTACATATATATGTGCAGAAGCTACAGTGACTACAGGAGTTGCTACCCACTAACTTGTCTCCAAATAAGGTGACCTGCTGTGTGGTAGTGGGTGAAAAGTGTTTATAGTGGGTTAGAAGGGAATTAATAGTACGGCCTCTTCTGTATGAAAAGAGACACTGTGTGGAGAGTATTCCAGCTAGTTTCTCATTTGCCAGCAAAATATCCCAGTGATTATTCACAATATATTAGAAAGCATCTGTGTTTTTTCCAAATGTTGTTCCTAAGCGAATGGGTTGGGGAGACTGTGTGCCTTTATCTTTAGGTCCCTTACCATAAGGTAACAACTTTTTTCTATCCTGTTCAGTGGCAAAAGAGCATGCCCTGTCAGTGTTGTCAACATGATAGCCCCTATTCAAAAAATGCTCTGAAAGATCATTGTTACTAATGTTAAAGGCTACATCAGAGGAACATATGTGCGTGATGCGTAGAAATTGAGATTTTGGGATGTTTCGGATGATGTGGGAGGGGTGATGACTAGAGGCATGTAGTAAGGTGTTAAATTGGGGGAATTTGCGATAAACCTGTATTTCAAGTGTATGATCTTCTTGACGTGAAATCTGAACATCCAGGAAAGTGATTACTTTGTAATCATAGTTAAGAGTAAAATGAATTCCCCATTTGTTTTTCATTTAAACATTCTACAAATTCCTCAGCATAAACAGCATCCCCTCTCCACACCATCCAACAATCATCCAGGTAATGTCTCCAGATATCCATATTATCTAGAAAGATGTTGTGATTCACATCATATATTAATTGTTCCTTGATGTACCCATAAGCAAATCTGCATATATAGGAGCAAAAGACGCTCCCATGGCCGTGCCTCTGAGTTGCCAGTAACATCTCCCATGGAAGTAAAAAACATTCATAGTGAGAACATGTTTGTCTAAACAGACAAGAAGGGTATTAAATCCAGGAGTATGTGTAATGGATTCAATGTATTTAATGCACTGAAGAAGGCGTAAGTTTGGCCGAAACCGGTATGCTCTTTTTTGTTGTTTTAGTCACATTAAATTTTAACTCTATCTATAGTGCTGGACTTTTTTTGGTGTTTTACAATGCATTTGGTACAGTCCGTGCACATAGTCTCATTTGCGTGGGTTTGAGCTAGGCTGCAGTTGTTGTTTCGCGCTGGAGACTCTTCAGGGGAGATAGGAGGATCTGTGACTTCACAGTTTTGGAGTATATGTTGATTCTCTTACACATTTCAATTCCTCCTGCTTTGGATATTTGGATTGTGGATTTAATCTATTGGACTTAATTTTAGTTTGGACACAAACCGTGATTCTGCTGCTGGTTTTACATGACATGGCTTCCCTTTTCAAGATGAACAAGGTAATGGTGTTTTCTTATCTGCATTATGGGCGAACACCATAATAACTGTTTTGTTACACAAACATATGTAGCTACAGTGTCGAGGATTTGGTGGAGTAGCATGAATACCTAACAGGACATCATTATTCTATTGGGATCTCCAAATAATTGGATCTAACTGTTAATATTCATGGGGGAATTGCTGTTTGTTCGTGTATGACATGGTTTGGACTTACACTCCTAACAAGTTAACTGTGTTTTCTATTTGTGATACGAATTGCATTTGTAACACTGATCAATCACAAGGAGTCAAATATTTTTTTCAAAGGGTCTGGTAAATGTGTTATGACTATAAAGTTACACCAAGGGCACGGATACTTGGGACTTCATCTTAATCCGATCTGGATTTTAACATGCTAGACATCTTGGAAGCTAACCTATTTCTTTGACGAACTGAAGGTTTTAATGAAAAAACTTTCATGTGAGCGTTTAACATACGGAAGCAGTGGCTACAATTCTAAGGCACAGCTAGGTGACTTATGTGGTTACTTCTAGGGGAAGGCAACCTATAATGATCAGCTTTTGGCATCTAACTGTGCAACTGGTTGGAGCTTTTAGTCTGGAAACATCCCATGCATTATCTACACAGTCTTATGTACAGAAAAAGTATTTTGCAACAGTGACTTTTTGCCTTGATTAATAATATAAAAAGTGTTTTGCAATAAGTGACTTTTTTTCTTGTTTAGTGGGATTGTGGTTGATTATTGCACTGTTAATTGCTGTTTTGAACACGCCAATTGGGGGAACATTGTTGATGCATTTATCACTGTGTTACATGAACGGTCACCATTTGGTCAGTCGTTTTTAGGATGGACGCCATTTTGAAACAGTGATTCCTAAATATAATGTTCTTAATGTGGTAATTAGATCTCTTTTTGGACTCACAAGTAATGTGGGGACTAAAAAATGTTATATTTGTTTAATTGCACACCATAATATTGTTCCCGAGTTCTTGGAGGCTGTATGCAAGTTTAATTTGACTTTTATCATACCATTGCTTCGAATTGTAAGAACCATTGGATGAACATATATAATGTGTTGTGATTAGGGGCTGTGTCATGTTTTGGGATACTGCTTCATTTTAAAAATTTAACATTCAAATACATCAGTGATGGCAGTCAGAATTTGTAGTTTATCACATATTAAGCCAAGCAATTTTGGTTTTTGAAACTACCCAGGGTTGGGACATACAAACTGCAGCCACTTTGGTATGGTTTGGGGCTTTCATTTTTTAGATCACATTTCAACTTCTTGTGGTTATGTTATATGCCTATATTTTGATTAGTCAAGGGCAAATATACTGGGAATTTACTTAGATTACATGTTCTCAGGAATAGGAACTTACTGTGAGTTGAAGCAAGTTTTTTTGGTTTTTGGCACTTGGTATTTACAAGTAGAATTAGGCAAGTGAGCTTACAAGTTTACGGGGAATTGAGACAAAAGTCAGTTTCTGTATTTATACCATTTTTGTGCTGAATCTTTGACATATATGCACAGCAATATGCTTCATGAGTAAAGAGGGATGGTTTATGTGGCAGAGACAAAAGTCGGCCATTGATGGAACCAACATTTATGTCTATTATAACATTTCTAACAATTTTCCCAGTTCTTGCACTATCTTTATTACTACGTTTGAAGACATTATTATTGTCTTTATGGCATATTAATTCTTCACCAACAGATGTTGAAATCTGACTTAATACTGACCTATGTACAAATAATATATATATATATATATATATATATATATATATATATATATATATATATATATATATATACAATTTTTTTGGATCCTAGTTGGCTGCACTTTGTATTTAGCCCATGAATTGCTAATGGGCCACCCAGTTAAGGGGTTTCTGAATTTCTTTTGGACTTCCAAAATTGATTTGGCTAGAATACTTTGTTCATCTTAGATTGGGAAGCAGGGTGTATGTCGTTGACTTTTTGCCTTATAGCAGCCCATTCTAACCAATTTTTATTTCATTTTCCAGAAAAGACTTCCAGCCCCTAGCTATTCCATTCAGGCCATAGGGACATTACTTTAGCTGGATTATTCACATATACAGGATTAAATATGGATCTTACCAAATTACTAGAAGGTCTCTCAGCAGACCGTGATAATTTGACAGCTTTTGGACTACAATCATCAGGTCCAGACAATACAATTTTGAAAAAGGACAATCCTGAATATCTTTGTGAGACTTTATTTCAAACACTCATGAAAAGTATGAGAACACTTTGGTCTAACATTTGGCATTTGAAGCTTTTCAAAGCATATAAAATAAAGGACATTACCCCAAGGGGATTACAGGCTCATACCCAATCCCTAGTTAGTTAGATAGATGAAAAACATTTCCAAGATTGGGCTCAGGCCCAACACAAAGCTTCTATGTTGTTTGTAGATGTCCTCATTTCATATTATGAAAGAACCATAGATTTAATCATTGAAGAAGTAACCAATAATTGTGAGGGAGTCCAGATATATGAAGGAGAATCCTTTTTCAGTAAGCATTTGAATGCTTTGGCCACAGATCTTTCAACTCTTGAACAACAGTTGCTTAACACGAAAACTCAAAAATTCAACAGAGACATTTTAGATTATGATAAACGGAAACCATTTGGTTTAAACAAGAGTGTTAGATTTCAAGACACAGGGAACAAACAAATTAATAAAACAAAGACCTAGATCTATACTCAGGAATAGGAGTCACACACATGGTGGGGACATCAGGGGATGACTCGTCATCAGCCACGGATTTTAATCCTATCTCCACTGAAGAATTTCCAGTAGTGAAGAGAAAACCTAACACTGACCCTTTAGGGGCAAGAAACAAGGGGGGGTAGGAAGCATCGGAGAAGTACACAACATTCAACAACTTTTGGACAAGATCCTGACACATTGAATAATGATAATATCCATAATATTTCTTCTAAACCTCTGCCAGATGTGGAAATAAAATTATTGAACAAAGGATTGAATTTTGTTCCATTTTTTTGTGGCTGGACATGCTCTTGTGAATGATATTCATGAATTCTGCAGAATTCTTAACCTGAAACTGTTTTTTTCAGATTCAAACCAGTCTCAAAGATCTACTGGATTTCAGTTCCATAAATCCAAATTCATACCTCCCATGGATAAACATGCTTCAATTTTTAAAGAATGTGTGCTGAAAGATTTGCACTTTAATATGAACACAGACATTAACAACAAGCATAATCTCACCAAACAAGAACAGGATGCTTTAAACAAACTCAGCAATAATCATGACCTGGTCATATTACCAGCTGACAAGGGTGGGACAGTAGTCATTATGGACTGGAATATGTATGAAACAGAGGCCATAACACAATTGTCCAATAACAAACTTTATATGCATATGCCCCTTGATCCGACATTCAAATTCAAACATGAAATTGATGCCTTCCTTAAATTGGAACAGGAGGAAGGGATCATTGACCAGAGGACAGGGTATCAATTGATGGCCCAAGATCCTAGGCCACAATATTTATACTTGCTGCCTAAAATACATAAAAATTCTACCAAACCACCAGGTAGACCAATTGTCTCAGGTCGAGGATCTCTGACGGAACCATTATCAGCTTTCCTCACTGAATATTTACAACCACTTCTTCCTCTGGTCAGATCCAGAATCAATGACACTACACAATTTCTCAACATCATAAATTACACACAGTTGGAACCAGGTTGGCTACTATGCACATTGGATGTCACTGCCCTATACACTTACATCCCACACTGGGCAGGACTACAAGCCATCCAGTTTTGGCTGGACAAAGCTGAGTTATATACTCCTGGATTTAATACCCTTCTTGTCTGTTTAGCCGAACATGTTCTCACTAAGAATGTTTTCTACTTTCATGGGAGATGTTACTGGC
Organism: Protopterus annectens; assembly: GCF_019279795.1. Taxonomy (NCBI): domain Eukaryota; kingdom Metazoa; phylum Chordata; order Ceratodontiformes; family Protopteridae; genus Protopterus; species Protopterus annectens. The sequence goes on along the minus strand of NC_056749.1, from coordinate 722,617,821 downwards.
AACTCAGAGGCACGGCCATGGGAGCGTCTTTCGCTCCTATATATGCAGATTTGTTTATACATCGAGGAACAATTAATATATGATGTGAATTACAACATCTTTCTAGATAATATGGATATCTGGAGACATTACCTGGATGATTGTTGGATGGTGTGGAGAGGGGATGCTGGTTATGCTGAGGAATTTGTAGAATATTTAAATGAAAACAAATGGGGAATTCATTTTACTCTTAACTATGATTACAAAGTAATCACTTTCCTGGATGTTCAGATTTCACGTCAAGAAGATCATACACTTGAAACACAGGTTTATTGCAAATTCCCCCAATTTAACACCTTACTACATGCCTCTAGTCATCACCCCTCCCACATCATCCGAAACATACCTAAATCTCAATTTCTACGCATCAAGTGCATATGTTCTTCTGATGTAGCCTTTAACAGTAGTAAAAATGATTTTTCAGAGCGTTTTTTGAATAGGGGCTATCATGTTGACAACATTGACAGGGCATGCTCTTTTGCCACTGAACAGGATAGAAAAAAAGTTGTTAACTTATGGTAAGGGACCTAAAGGTAAAGGCACACAGTCTCCCCAACCCATTCACTTAGTAACAACATTTGGAAAAAACACAGATGCTTTCAAAAATATTGTGAATAATCACTGGGACATTTTACTGGCAAATGAGAAACTAACTGGAATACTCTCCACACAGTGTCTCTTTTCATACAGAAGAGGCTGTACTATTAATTCCCATCTAACCCACTATAAACTCTTTTTACCCACTACCACACAACAGGTCACCTTATTTGGAGACAAATTAGTGGGTAGCAACTCCTGTGGTCACTTTAGCTTCTGCACATATACATGTAAAACCAAGGAATTTACGAGCAGCAATACACCACATATTTTTTAAATCAGATGCTTTGGTATCTGCAGCGGTGACTGGGCCATTTATTTGGCCACCTGTTTTTGCTCAGATTTTTATGTAGGGCAAACATCTAGGCCATTAAAACACAGGATCAGTGAACATCTCACTGATATTAGAACTAAAAAGATTTCTAATGTTCTTTACAAACTTACAATAACCCATGTCACTGCTAAATTCCAATTCACAATCATTGACAAAATTCAAGGACATAAATCCAACAAAGCAGGTTGGCACTCTATACTAAATAAGAAGGAATCTGGTTGGATTGTTAGGCTAGGGGCTTTGTTTAAACCTGGCCTTAATGAACTGAGCTAATTTTGGCATAAATCAATCAACTAACAGTATGGTCTAATTAAACACTATTTAAATGTGTAATGGATTCAGTTTATTTAATGCACCGAAGAAGGCTGTACTTTTGGCTGAAACCGGCATGCTGTTTTTGTTGTTTTAGTTACATAAAATTTTGACTCTGTCTACCTCCTGAATGGTGCTGAACTTTTTTTGGTTTTATACCATGCTTTGCCATGTAAAATAGACTGTGCTGCAGTGGGACTCGAAACGGGAATGCCTACTCATTAGGCGAATGCTCTGCACACTACACTATTGCTGTGCTGCTTCATTTGCATATATCTTCCTTGTTATCCTCTTCAGCCTTTTAAGCTGTTTTAACCATAGCTAAGCAATGGGCACACCCGCGCACCTATGGTTAGCTGTACTCGGAGTTTTAAAAAAATGAAGGGGTTTCTTCTGTTGATTTTTATGTCCTGTTGCTGTTGTACACATGGGGAACTGTTGATGGGGATATGCAGACACCTATGAGCGGTTTTGCTCATTTAATTCTACTTTGTGCTGTTCTACATTGCAGGGGCATGTTTATTCTGAGAGCTCTGCTCTCAGACACACCCTCTGCACTCGTACATGCTCCGTGTTAGCCTCGGAGGTCGGGCAGTGCGTCTTCTTTAAAATGCATGGCATGCTGCCGTCATCCTCCTACATGGGCGCTTCCGTGCAGGACTACGCTAGTCCTGCATGGAAGATTAGTGAACCCGGGGGGGTATGTATGCACTGTTCTGAGTGAACAGCCTTTTTCCTCCTACTTTTAGTTTTTCTAAAGATTTTCTTGCAGCTTTAAATATCAAGAGGTATTCGTAAAGGTTACCATAAAATGTACACTACATGTACACTCACCGTAATCTTTCTGAGTGACTAGAAAGCACAAAAAAAGTGGCAGGGATGTTCCTGAATACAGATCCGTGTATACTTAGTGTAGGTGTTAATGAATCTGAGCAAGTCCCCACACATAGAATGTATATATATTCGGAAATGAGGCACTTGGTTGTACCACAGATAGATCAGGCTTTTTGAAAGGATATATAAAGTACATACTGTGGCAGATTTAGCCACTCAGTGGTGAGAACCTTGGCTGTAGAGGATTTTCACTGTTGAAGTGACTCCCCGACCCCAGGTGCATAAATGGAAAAAGGGTTTGTGGGTGGATGGATTGTGATAAAAGGGGATGACCATACAATGTTTTTCATCCTTGTACCAAACAGTGGACACACATTAAAATATTGCACATTGCTTCACAAATGCACGTTAGTCCTGCAAAGCCAAAAATAATAAGTAAACAGTATCAGGCATCTCTCATGGATAGGGAAACACATAAATGTCACAACATATACTTGTTCCGACCATCTCTAGGTTATTTGTATGCAAAATACAGGGTCAAAATCTACAGTAGGAATGTAAGGCTAGGCATTTTAAGATCCACACAGATCAATAGCTGAGTAAATACCTACCGATCAACCTATGAAGGAAGAGATTATGTATTGTTTTTATTATGCTAGAAACCCAGAATTTCAACAAAGAGGATATCTAGCAAGAAAGAAGTTAGAAGAAAAAAAAATTGCACTAGAAAAGAACACTGTCAAAAGCAACATATAACAGTTTAAGATTTTGAATAGAACAGGTCAAAGCAAAACTATTTAGATAAAGAAACATTAGGACATCTGGAAAAAAGATGCAACCAAAGAAGTGCTACAAGAAAAGAACAAAAAACAGAATCAAATGGAATTTCTGAGCACAATACATGCAGAATAATATTCAAGAAGAGGAGTGAGGTTCAAGGGAGGGTAGGAATTGAGCAATATATGCAATACTGGACTGAATGACAGTTGCTATAAAGAATGAAAACATATATGTAATTTTCTATTAATGCACATGTCTTTGTTTTATGGGATAATTTAATAAAGGTTTTTAAAAAGAAGCTCTTAAAATTTGCAAAAAGAAGCATGAACTTGGTAATGAAAACTGGATCTGATATGGTGCCATATTTAGACAAAATGAAAATTCTACTAAACACTATGGCCACTGCAGCGCTAAAGACCACCTTATTTTTGCTATGAGCTCTTAAGTGTTAGAGTGTTTTTATTCTGCTGAATTTAATACTGCTTGTTAGTAGCCTAATTAAATGTATCTGTTATTCTAAGCATTTTAAGCTTTGGTCTTAGCACTTGTGCTTCAGGCAAGTTACTTTACATTTAAGAAGGTTCTTGTGGTCTACACTCTTGTGGACTAACCCTTAACAAAACCTTCTCTCCATAAAGTCCTGTATACCATTGCTAGGATCTCCTTGTGTTCTGACTGCGTGTGCTTCCCAAACAATCTGGAAATATAGAGCTGATTATATTTTTTGGCACTTTTTAACTGTTCAGAGTTCTGGACTGTCTTTACTTTTGCCTGACTGAATTATATATATATATATATTTGCTGGCATTGTTTTCTGATACTCTAAGGGCTTCCATTTTGATTTTTTCCAAATTTACTGCTTTCTGCACTTGTTTTTAGTTGTTTTTTAATTTAATTGGATTTATTTAAACTGTATTTGCTTTAATATTGCTACGCACTCAAGTGTGCTAGCTTGCACTGCATTTGAATTGTTTTTAATGCTGTTTTAGCTGCTTTTATGTAAAAAAAAAGCTCTAAGCTTGTTTCCCACCTTTCCTGTAACTAGTCTAGTCCAGATACAGATTTGCTGTATCTAGGACTGTTTGTAAACTTCTAAGCCCCTCAGACCTTTATGTGTTAGAGGGAAGCCTTCTAGCTTATCAGTGGAAGTGGGTTGCACTAGGTGGCCTATCTACCACAAGAGGAGTGGTTTCTGGCCCAGAAATTGTAGCTTATTGTCCGTTTGGGCAGTTTTTTCATCCCTTTCAATGTTCTGGTTTAAAAGCCCGTGTTTGCACTTGTTTTCCACCTTTCCTGTAACTAGTCTAGTCCAGATACAGATCTGCTGTATCCAAGACTGTTTGTAAGCTTCTGAGCCCCCAAGCCTTTCTGTGTCTGAGGGAAGCCTTCTAGCTTATCAGTGGGAGTGGTAAGCACTAGGTAGCCTATCTAGCCTACAGATTTGCTGTATCCAGGACTGTTTGTAATCTTCTGGGCGGTACCAAAAAGTCTGCTCTTCAATTTTTCCCTTAGATCTGCTAGTTCTCTCCTCTCCTGCAGTTTTACTAGCTTATTAGTCTAGCACTTTACCAGACTTCTTGTAGCAATTATTGTAGCACATAAAAGTGCTACCAGCACTAAACTTTCTACAAGAAAACAGCTCCAGTACTTATTATTAATGCCCACCCTCCAGCCATGTCTAAAGGTCAGTTCCCTGTGCTTTCTCCTATTAACCTGGTGAACTTGGGCATCCTGAGGCAATGTAGCAACTGCCTCATGTACACTGACAACCCTCTCCTCTTACCTCCCAACACTCAGACTTGCGAGAGATGCACTTATATATCCAAATTGGAAGCCATGCACTCTCCAGCCAAGACCGGAATAGCTGGTCAAGAGGAGATGGTCAACACTTGGAACTCACCACATGAAACACATAGCCCTCCAGAACACACACCAGCACTGCCTTCACATAAAAACACAAACCGCACACTCACCTTCATGGCGACTCTCAATAAAAATCTACCCAAACAGCAGAGACCTCCAAGCCAGAAATGCACTCGACCACCACAACACAACACCAATCATGAGACACATAACTCTCCTAAACAGTGTACCACTCAACCAAAGCCCCTAAGGCAAAACAGCATGCCCAACATACTAGTCCTAGGTGACTCAATAGTGAAGCAGACTCATGTCCCACTCACTAAGTTGAATAAGGAGAAAGTAACAGTCAGCTGCCTGTCAGGTGCCAGGATCTACCACATAATGCACGCACTCAGGTCCCTCAACAATAGGTACAAATATGACTCTATCATTGTACATGTGGGTGTGAATAACCTGAGATGTACTTCCCTGGACTACATGAAAAGAGACCTAGAGGAGTTCTCGGATTATGTTGCCTAGGCGGGTATGACCCTAGCCCTGAGCAGCCTCCTACCATCACCCAGAATGATACCACAGTACAAGCAGAAAATGATTGATTTCAACAATTGGATAAGTTTCTGCTGTCATTCTAAGGGGATCCAGTATCTGTCTGCCTGGGATGACATGATTGACAGACTTCGATGCTTTGCCAGAGATGGCCTGCATCTGTCTCCCCTGGCCTTCCGGATACTGGCCAAGGCTCTTACCACCCCTATAGTGCCATTTTTAGGTGGTGATCCAAACACCAAATTACCACCATAACAGCTACAAACAAATGCAATCTAAGGGTCATGCTGCTCAATGCTAGAAGTCTAAATCTCCAAATGCACTCGCTTGAAGCACGCCTTAAAATGGAGAACATTGACATTTGTGTTGTGACAGAGACCTGGTTCAAGGCAGCAGAAAGCATCCCTTCACTACCAGGCTATAACTCATTCCACACCTTTCAGGCCCAGAACTTGGACCGAAGCTCCAAAGGTGGTAGTGTTTCCATATTCATAAAGGATGCGCACACCTCCGGACTGGTAGCCCAACATAACAGCTAACATTGGGCAAGACAGCGATTCAGATTGTAGCCTGCTATAGGTCCCCAACCATGTCCCAAGATTCACACTCCATGTTCCTAAGCACCCTGGAGAATATTAGGGTCCAACCTAACACTCTCATACTGGGTGACTTCAACTACCTCTCCATTAACTGGGAAAACTACTCATGTACCAATACACTTGCCCAACGTTTCTTGGAATTCATTAATTCCAGTGCTCTAGACCATCTCATTCTTACCCCCACTATAGGTAACAACATCCTTGATCTGGTCATTACTAACATGGGCGACCGTTGCTCTACACCAATAGTCACCTCCTCCCTGGTTAGATCCGACCACAAACAAATCACCTTGGAAATCCACATCCCTCCCACCCTCCCTGCAAAGGTAACCATCATGAAAAACTTCTCCAAAGCTAACTTTGGGCTCCTACAAACAGAGGTGGCTAACTTCATGGCACCCATGCAAATGGAGAATAGTTGCATGACTGCCAAATCATACACCAATGCACTGTACGAACATGCACACAATGCATAGATCTCGCCATAGAACCAAGATGCTCTCCCCCAAAAAAAGGAAGCCAGTCTGGTGGTCCCCTCCCATAAACAAACTCAACAACAGAAGGAGGAAACTGATGTGGAATAAGGTGAAGTCTCAAGACTGGAAAAACTCCCTTATCAGCCTCAACAAAACGGTGAGATCCCTCATCAAATCCTATAAAGCTAGCTATGAAGACAGAATTGCAGCAGATAGTAAAAACAACCACAAGGCCTTCTATAGTTATGTAAATAATCACCACGGCAATACCGAGATTTGCTCTGAGCTACTGCACAATGGTACCTCCTATACCGAACCAACAGATATTGCCAATATACTGGCTGACAGATTCAGTGCCAACTTTACCCCTTTCTCCCCCACCAAAGGAGCAATCACAATACCAATAGATTGCCAGGCACCCTGCTGGACAGGTTAAAAAAGCACTGTCCAAGCCCAAGAATACAGCTCCTATAGGACCTGGCAATATCCCTGGCTGTGTTCTACATGAGCTACAGAGTGAACTGGCACCTCACCTGTGTGCCCTGTTCAATCACAGCCTCACCTCAGGCTTTGTCCCTACAGAATGGCGCACTGCTGCAGTCATCCCTCTCCATGAAGGAGGAGCAACTATAGACACTGGGAACTATCGCCCCATTAGCCTGATGAGTCTGATATGCAAAGCTATGGAACGCATCATCATGGACCTAATAAATAAGGATATAGGTAATCTCCAAACTCTGGATCCCACACAGTTTGGTTTTTGTGAAGGGTAGATCATGCCTGCTCAACCTGGTCGACTTCTCTGAGTCAGTCACCAGAGCTGTGGATGAAGGGAAGGTGGTTCATACAGCCTACCTTGATCTGACCAAGGCCTTTGATACTATTCCCCACTCAGGAATCATAGAACAACTCACTAAGCTAGGCATTAACCCCATATCACTAGGTGGATTGCAAACTGGCTCACAGATAGAACCCACAGGGTGAAAGTAGCTGACTCCAAGTCAGACTGCCGACCAGTCACAAATGGAGTCCCACAGGGTTCAGCCCTGGGTCCTCTCTTGTTTGGTATCTACTTCTCTGAAGTCCAGGCCAACACAAAGGGTCTGTGGCTGACAAAGTTTGCAGACGATTGCAATTTGGGAGCTATTATTAACTCCCCAAGTGATGCTGACATCCTACAGAAAGGCCTCACTGAGACCAACGACTGGTGTCGGAACCATGGCATTAAGCTCAATGCCAAAAATGTGTCTTTATCCCCTTTGAGAAAAACCTGGTTCCCATGAATTACCACATCGATGGTAGTCCACTGAACACAGAAGGTGTTATAAAAGATCTCGGAACACAAGTTGACAGCCACCTATTCTTCCCTCATTAGGCCAATCATCAAGTACAATGCCCCATTTGGCATGTACATCACTAGATACCTGCAACTACTGGAGAGGCTGCAAAAGTGTCTCACAAAGAGGATCTTAGGCCTTAAACACTTGTCCTATATGGACAGACTCAAAAAACTGCAACTATTCTCTGTCTCATATCACCTACTTAGAGGTGATCTCTGCTTGACTTACAAAGCCATGTCTGATCCACTTCTGTTAGAAATGCTTTATCTAAAGAAGTCCCAATCACTCCACACCACATGCTCCAGAGACCTCAACCTCATTATCAAAATCAACAGAACATGCTGGAGGGACAGGTTCATAACCCAGAGACTGCCCATGCTATGGAACAGACTTCTGATACATGTCAAGCAGAGCACCTCACTGGTTCTCTTCAAGAGAAATCTGGATGAGTGGATGGGAAATAGAAAATTCACACGGGGGATCACTCCAGCGGCTCTACTCAACAGAGGCACTGGGAACTAAGGTCGGGTGGCACGAGGCCAGGCTAATCCTATGGGCTGGGCTTGTAAAGGCTCCAGGGCCATTAGCCTAGTACACACCTATAAACCTAAGATATATACAAGCAAATACATCAAAAGAGGGTACATTTTACAAAGGAAAGAATAAAAACACAAAAGTGGAATCTAATAAGAAGCAAAATGTTTTGTGATGCAGAAAAGAAACAAATAGAAACTGAAGTAATCGGCCAAATGAGAATTGAAGGATTTAGTGTGGAGCCTCTGCTAGGACAATAAGACAACATGATGAGCGACTGAATCCCCAGAAGGTGGTGCAATATTCAGAGAAGGACATTTTTAGAGAAAATGGTTAAGGACAATAAGACAACATGATGAATCCCCAGAAGGTGGTGCAATATTCAGAGAAGGACATTTTTAGAGAAAATGGTTAATGTGGAGGCTCTGCTAGGACAATAAGACAACATGACTCTGCTAGGACAATAAGACAACATGATGAGCGACTGAATCCCCAGAAGGTGGTGCAATATTCAGAGAAGGACATTTTTAGATAAAATGGTAACATTTTGGAACCTTCTGTAGGAGCCTTGGTTGAAAGTCCAGTTAGAATTGCAAAGCAAGGGAAAGAACAGGAAAGAGAGAGCAAAGAGGATGACATCAGTCTAGAAAAGAATGATTTAGTGGAATGCTTCATTTAAGAGACATGGACGCACATATAAAGATAGATGAGAGGACAGGATTACAAAAAAGGGCGATACAAGAATGATAAAACAGATAAACATGGTAATTAGGACTAGTAAGAGAGATTAGTGTGATGTAACAGAAATACATAGAACATATTACTGTGCAGCTAAAATAGAAGTACTACCACAGAAACAGAGAGTACAGAAACAAAGGAAGGGGGAAAGCAAAATTCCACCAAGGAAGCACTGCACGTAGAAAACTAGAAGGCAACTAAGGCAAAAAACTATCGCTGCTAAAAGAATATAGAAAAAAAAAAAATAGATAAAAAAATTTAAGAAAGAAAAACGTGATAAACAGATTGATTAATCTTATACCATCTCCAATAATAAACTAAGTACATTAGCACAAGCAGAAACATTTAGAAGGCATACAGACGAACATTAAGGAAAAGTACAAAACAAGTTATTAATACCCGCGGTGGTGGTGCTGCGGTAGCGTTGTCGCCTCACAGTTCGATTCTCAGCTAGAGCGTCTTCTGCGTGGAGACATGCGTGAATGGGCGTACCTTCATTGAAGGTTGTGCGTCAGGGCTGGTAACTCGGCACGTAAAAATCAACTACCAATCATTAGTGGATCAGAGTTCCGCTGTGGCGACCCCTAACCGAGAAAAGCTGAAAGACACAAACAAAACAAGTTATTTGTTGATGACCCAAACATTTTGTAGAAAACTGAGAAAGAAAATAAATGCAACAGTAGCACACATAAAAACGAAAAATCGCTACATTTTGAAAACCTTGTTGAGCATAATAAAGATGCCAAATGGATAGAAGTGTTATTTTATTGGATATGAAATAGAATAATGTAATAGTGAGAGAAATAGAGACAAATTTAAGAAAGGCTGTTAACTGGCAAATCACAGATCCAGATGAAATACCCAACCTCTGGCTAAAGATTTAGTCCTGAGTAAAAATTATTTATAGGCAGAGCCCCAATGGACATCAACATGGTTAACAAGAAAAATGATACTCCTACTTAAGTGTAAACTTGCAAGCAATCCTAAGACGAATAGACTGATAACTTGCTTTCTGGCAATTAATAAATTATGTACTAGAATTGATGCAGACAGAATTTATAGTACCTTATAAAAAAATCAATTATGACAATAGAACAGAAGAGTAATAAAAGAAAATCATACAGAAAAATAATCTACTATTATTACCCAAAGCTATAACAGACAGTTGTAAAAGAGGTGGAACCTAAGTACGGCATGGAAAGATTATAAAAAAAAATTATATATAAAAAGTATTCGATAGCATTCCACGTTAATGCGTTATGGAATTCTTACAAATGGAAAAAATGCATCCTACACTGATAACTAACATAGCAGTCAATATGAAACAGTGGAAATCATTTTACAACCAAGTCATGATAAACTGAAATTATTATTTCGGGATAAAAATCCATGGAGGGACATTCCAGTTTGATTCTTTGTTACTAATCACCACTGCTGTTTTGCCTTGCCCTTAACCCAGTAAGTGGTTTACTTAACAGACTAGGCTATTGCTACTGCTTGATTTCTGGAAACCAAACTTATTCAAAGACATTTCCTCTACTTTTTGTGGATGATATAAAACTGTATGGCTCATTAGACTAGCAAATGAAAACACAACAGACTTCTTCAGAAGATATAAGACTGACACTTGGTCTTGACATACATGCAAAAGAAACATTTATAGGAGGAAAACTGAAGCATCGAGAAAATGTCACCCTGGAAGTGGAATGTGATATACAGGATTAGAACAAGAGAGAGTATATAAATACCTGGAAATGGATGGAGGGTCATCTGCAAAACATGAACAAATGACAACAAGGCTTAGTAAGGAATATTTCAGAAGATCAACAACCTTGACATCTAGGAGTTAAGTTCAAGCTATACATCAGCTTGGTCACCCTGTTTTAACTGACAGCTTTGGACATGATTGACTAGTCTCAAAATGCACTGGATCATTTGGACAAGAAAACTGCTTCAACATTATCAAATAAGATGCTGTCCGGTTCGATTCTCAGCTAGAGCGTCTTCTGCGTGGAGACATGCGTGAATGGACGTACCTTCATTGAAGGTTGTGCATCAGGGCTGGTAACTCGGCACGTAAAAATCAACTAGCAATGATTAGCAGACCGGAGTTCCGCTGTGGCGACCCCTAACTGGAAAAAGCCGAAAGACACAAACATATATTTAAAACAGTATATCACACTGTTGTATATCTCTCAGCCTGAAGGAGGCATGGGCGTCCTTGAAATTGACTATATGTATAGGTCTACAGTCATGGGACTGCATACATATTGAGTAACATCATGTGATTCAAACAAAGTGAAAGTTCTAAACCATGAAGTAGAGAAGTCTAAGATGTCAACTTTGTTCAGATTAACAGAAGCATAAATGAAAGAAGCATGAATGGAAATCAAACTGTCAGTAAACAAAAATTATCTGACAATGGAAACTGCCAAAACAAACGAAAGAATGTAAGAAACAAGAACAGAAAAAAACAAACAAACAAAAGAAAACTGATAAGCATACAAATATAGTGGCAAGTAGAGAAAACTGCTGCATGTTGATAAAGATGAAAGGATAATAACTCCAGCTCAAAATAACAGGCTATATTGATGCTGGTTTATAAAATCTATAGAAAAAGTGGGAGATAAAGACAAATTTATGTTCTATGGTACAGAATTAGAAACAGTTTCTCGTCTTACTTACCGTTTGTACAATAATGTGGTAAGACCAATACATTGGGGATTGTACAAACACTAAAAAAAGTAGCTGAGAAACACTGGAAACAAGAGCCACAAAGAATTAACTGAAAATGAAGAAATTCTGATCACATAGGATCATCCAGTAACAATAATTAAAAAAGTAGAAACAAAAACACTGGATGCCATAGCTGAAGAAAAAAGGATAAAAACAGCATTAATTATTGAAATAGTTACATATATTGATTATAGGGTCCTGCATACTCAGAGACATAAAGTCATTTAATACCAGGATATCCAAGCTGAAACTAGCTATCTTGAATAAAATCATCCAGATAGTTGCAATAGCAATAGGCCAACACAGCTAATAAAAAAGAATGTTCAAGTATACTTAAATATTATCCCAGTACAAGTAATGCTTTATGAATAACAGAAGGAGGCAATTTTGGGTACACTGCTGTTGTTGAGAATAGCAGGTTTGGCAAACATCAAAAACTGAAGTAAAGCTAATTAACGATCTTCAAACATACCCTGACTTAGGAATGGGCTCCACTCTTACCACAATATTAGAAACACTAGACATTTGGAGAAATTAAAAAATTAAATGATTGTACAGTAGATTGAGACCTGGTTCACTCCAATCATATATGTTCTACAAATTTCAAAGTCCAAATGAGGTGGCCAGTAAGAAAAAGAAAAATCCCTACATGTGCGTAAGTACTGCACAACAGTATTTCAGAAATGTTTTCTTAATGCAGGGAATCCCCAGTAGTGCAGAAATTACAAGTCCTGTTGGAGAGCATAGGTTCATAGATTAGTACTAGGCTAATTGCCCTTGTGGGCCATTTTAAGCCTAGCCAATTACCTCATGTGAGAATCAAACCCTGCACTTTGTGTCTGCAAGGTAAATACCTTAATCATTCTGCCATCCGCCCACCCCTACAGCAGTTAGGTGATGAGGCTTTTCTCCTCATTCTGCTGGTTTGTGGATTTTCTACAGCTATTTACAAAGAAAGGACCACAGATAACTATATAGTCATTATTAATCGATGCCACCCTCTCTCAACAATCTGCACTTTAACTGTAGTCTAATATGGCTGTTTACAATTCATGAGTACATCAAGAGTCAGGAAATTGTTAAAGAGTTCCAGTGACCAATTACAGCTAATGGTTTTAAATTTCCTGAAAATCGATGTTGCTGAAACATCAGATTTGCAAGCTTGTGTAGAAAAAAAAAAAAAGACGGCAGCTGCTGCAGAAAATGAGAGCCTGCAGCCAGGAAAGCAAGTCATGTAGCTCACTGCAGGTAGATAAGCAACTTTTTCTAGGCATCCTGTCCAAGCATAGTGAAAAACCTTAATCTGACAGCTAGAAGCAGGAAGACCAATCATAACTCAGTGAAAAGTCCACATTCCAGGTAGAACAGTCTCTTGTACAGTGAAAAACTTAAAATAAGAGAAAGTTGTTGAAAATAATGGCATCTGATCCACTGACACCCTACCACACATAAATGGTGACGTAGGAGAAGAAAAAATTTTTTTTTTGGTCCTTTGACATTAAAATGTACATTCACTGTACATTGGTGCCATCTTGTTAATGTACTTCTAAGATGTCTGATTTTAAAAACAGGATTTTGGTTTTAGTTTATGTACTTTTTATGACATGCCTTGTTTTAGATGAGGGGTAATTTTATTCCACAGTTTAGGTACACATATGCTAAAAGCACTGTTTCTCAAGACTTGCTTTTGCTGATTGCATCTCTAGATGTATTTTGCTTGAAAATACCTTGTTGCAGAATACAGAGAGATGCTAACAGTTAACTGTCTGCATTTGTAATTATATTGATATTTCTGTGTCCTATTAAGTGGTAACAGAGTCAGTGAGACTTAATGTCATAGGTTCATAGAGGTTCATAGATTAGTACTAGGCTAACTGCCCTTGTGGGCCACTTTAAGTCTAGCCAACTGCCCCATGGAAGAAGCAAACCCTTTACCTTGTGTTTGTAATTAGCCATTATACCAACCTCCCACCCATTCCTAATCTTTGAAACACTTTGCAGAGCTGTAATGATCGCAGAACACTGCTGTACTAGCACAAGCCGATAGTCCTACCTACCTACAAATTCCTCCTGTCCTAAGCCCCCTCCTCTTACCACCATCTTCAACTTTCAGTCAAGATTCCTTACAGAACACCCTCTGACTTCCAAAATAACCAGTCCTACAATCAAGCACACAGACACAAAAGAATCCAACATAACAACTGGTGGTTAAGATTTTAACCCTTCCGATCCAGCCTTGGATGTTGGCACTTACTATGCGTTTCCTAAAAGCATATGCATAGCATTTAACTGGATGGGCTTTACTATGCAAAACTGACTATTAATGGTACTGCCCTAAGCCCTGTTCCTGGTACTTGTGGCCTCCTGATCGTTTTAATTTCACTTTATTTCTGTGTCTGTTACCTCGTGGCCACAAATTATTTCCAGGCCATCACTGCCAATCATTATACATGATCTCTCAGATACCAAAATGTAAAAGGAAAACATAAGCAGATGAAAAAATAAGGAAATATTTTGTTTCCTAATATCCTTTTCTGAATTTTCTGTTCCTTAAGTTTAGAAAGAAAATACATTTTATGCTAATGCTTTTTTTAGGTGTTCTACCCCTTCCTTTTTGTCCCTTAGAACATTGTTACTCCAATTCCTTTTTCTGTATTCCTTTTTTATGGTGTCTATAATATATCTTGCATGCATTTGCAACTTCTGTAATTTTTAATTCTCTGTCTTTGCTCTTTTAACTTATTTACCAATCTCTACCTTTTTGTCTCGGTATACCATTCTGTCCTTTTCTTAGAGTTATTTATTTCCAGGGAACCAACTTGTTCATATTTGTGGTTTGTGATTTAATATCTGGCTAAGTACCTTTTGTACAGAGCTTGTCTCTGTGTCTAAGTGGGTTTTCACTATAACCTTCATTTTCTTGCTACGTCCCAAAGACATGCAACAGGTGGGCTGGTAAGGTTCCAGATTGCCACAAGAATGTGTGGTGTACATATGAATGCTTGTATACCCCTAATGGACTGGTACCCCATCCAGGATAGATTTACTGCATAGTGTCCCTGTTACTATGAACTGGATAAAAAGAAGAAATGAAAACAAATGAACCAAGAATCTTCATACTGTTTTTGAAAAGCATAATTTTTCTTTCACTTAGTAACTTTCCTGAACCAAATGAATAATGCCTCTTATGTTTTTTTTTTTTTAATTTTCTAATGCTCATTCATTTATTTGTGTGTTCATTTATTCAAAATTTTATTTATTTATAAGCAGACTGCTCCAAAGGACCTCTTTCAGCCATGACCTGAGCTTCTTCAATGAGGTATGCCTCATTGCTAAGAAATATTTAAAATGTAATTTCCATCTTAAATATTATTCCCTGAAATCAAACCTTTCAACCTCTTAGAGCAAAAAATCTGGACAAATCCATAAAAAATGGGGGAACAAAGGCCTAAAAATAGGGACAATTTTTAAATATTCGTCTTACAAACTTAGAAAGTTGATAGAAAAAAAAGGTTTTGCATTAGCATTAATTTTCCGATGGGTATGAAGTCTGAAATTCAAATGTCTGTAAATATTTTTTGAATTCAGCCATCCATAATTAGCCAGTAATTTTCCAGAAAACCAACATTGTATGAGGAACAGGCAAAAAATATAAGGTAAAAATCTGGGCATTCTCTGAAAATCTGGACAGTTGAGAGGTATGCCTGAAATTCAGGACTTTTGCATTAGTGCAGCTTCCTGATTGCCAGTGTACACATTGAAACAAGCAACATGCTAACTGATAGGTTTTAGAAGTTTACCCAGCACGTCATTTAATCGTGTTTCATACTGCTGAGTACCAGTTATAAAATTAAACTTTGGCTTCAGGGTTTTCACACTTTCTGCATGAAGCAAGTAAAAGAAATCAGAATAGAACTTAGAAGAAAACAGACTACTTTTACAAATTAAAATATTCATAGGAAAAAAGTTTTAAAAGTCACAGTTTGATGGAATTTTCTGCAACTGCATTTTCTGCCTTCAGTCTTGATTACATTTCTTGATTTTTGAGGCCAGATAATTGTTTTAATAAATACCCATTTTAGTCTTTAAGCAACAGTAGCATTATCAATCTTTTCTTAGAGTTTGTACATGGCTAGGATATAGCCTGCATGTAGAGATTATAGCCAGAAAGCCAAAATCATTTTATAGTATTTCAGATGATTAAAGGCCTTGACTTTAATGGATAGCATGGCGTGTAAACTATTACCTAAAAGCTGTTTTACATCTTCATTACTGGGATAATAGCTTCATACATTAATATGTAGTCAGCACAAAAGTGAGAAACTCCAGAACAGCTAAACTAACTGCAGGCTTTCCTGAGACCCAGCACTTCTACAGATAAGATAGAGCACACATCACTGGGGGAAATGTGCCAGAGAAAGTTATGAGATGTTTACACAAATATTTCACATTAACCATGCCCTGGCTTGGCTCCGTTAGAAGCTCAAGTCCTTTCAGGATAGCAGCTGACAGATGGGCATGTTAGCCTCAAATTAAAATAGTCTGTGGACTATTACACAGGTCTGACGGTATTTATAATGGGGCATGGGTCTTATGTATTAATAAAAAGTATATATCCTCGGAGACAGAATTGCTCTTTTCTTTTTCCTTCACGTGCTCTCTCTCGCTCTCTACTCTGCTCCACGTATCGCACGTTTATTGCCTGTTTGCTTTAATTAGTCCCAGCGACTGCTAAATTATTTTAAACAATAATAAAGTCCATTCAGATTTAATACCCATTATATCGGCATTTTCTCTTCATTACAGCATTCATTTGCATGCCTGCATGCAAAATAGTTTTCTCTAGGCAGTATTTACCTCGGTCATTATAAATTCTGGTTATGTTATAAAATTTCTAGTAGACTTTCACATAGGACATTATTAGAATCACACAAATTATATGAATATTAGGGATGGCATTTTTATGCAGCTGTATTTAGCATTAAAGTGTGCAAGAAAATACCTGTAGCAAATAAAGGAAGGGAGGCATCGTATGTAAATAGTATCATTTTATATGGCTGTGAAGAATAAATGCCTTGGCTTTTGCCTTTTCAGCAACATTAAATGTGATAATAACACATTCACAAACTTATCTGCATGCATTTGCTAAATAATCGATTGGAACAGCAGTTGTAAGTAAAACATTAATGTATTACAGTTCTGTTCTCCGTATTTTATTATCGATTCACTGAGCGGTGTACAGGGTGGTTCTGTAGCATATTCCTTAGTATTGCTACTTTACAATACTTGGATATTTATTTTGGTTCTTACATGAGAAAGCTTTGGTGTGAAGTCTGTACATTGTCCCTGTATACTTCTTCACATCTCAGCAATGTACTTCAGGAGCACATACTATGTGTGACTTTTATAAAACAAACAAAAAAAAATCAGAAAGTAAAACTCTATAACAATTTAGTGTTTAGAGTTATTTCTGGTTATGCTGTTTGACTACAAAGAGTCATAGAAAGATTAAAGAGAAATAGTCTTAGGTCAGATGGCAACAAATTTGAAATTTTCAATAAAGAATTTTCAGATTGTTAGCATGTGACTAAGAAAAATGAAATTCATTACTCAAAAGATTAGATGTTGGTTATAATACGGGCACCTCGGATGCAGAATGTGCCTCAGCTGAAGTTGTGCTTGAAACTTGTACACCACTATCACAAATTTCTACTAAAGCACTTTTCAGTATTAAACTGACTTAATACACTTCTCCTTAATGGGCCTAAATGGAATGGATGTAGGACTATGAACATATACCTGCAAACAGGCAAAGAAAATAAATTAGCATGACAGATGAAGTCCTTACCACTTTGGTCATATTTGATTATTATTTTGGCATCTGATGTGTTATGTTATGGAGTCAGTGCTATCTTATCACATAAACTCCAGGCTGGTACAGAGGAAGCTACTACTGCATTTATTTCCAAGTCATTGAACGAATCAAAGCAGAATTTTGCCCATATAAACAGAAAAGTCTTTATCCTGGTACACAGGTCTTTCCAAGCAAGATTAATACTATTTAAGTGAGCAGATGGCAAGATCACATAGACAGCTCCCACCAGCGTCAGTTATAGAGATTTTGTTAACTGTGTATATCTCTTATTGTTACAATGAAATAAACTGCATGTACTTTATCGGTAGCTTTGGATGAACGACATGAAATAGTATAAGGATCACTAGTATCGGACCCTAAAACTCAGGTGTATGTAGTATAATTACTCATGAGGAGGACATAAGAAAAAGTGTTAACCACCTGATGACATATGTTAAGTCAATATGGGCAAGTTCTGTAAAAGTAAAGGTGATCTGAACAATTCCATATTAAAGAGAATTGTTGCTAAAAAACTCTTGCTATTAGCAGGCAACTTTGCATTTCAGTGCTATATCCACAAATGCAATGCCTTCTACCTTTGAGTAATAAATTGCTTATGTTGCATTATAAGTTATGTACAGGGGATATTTCCATAAAATGTCATGAGCTAGATCAGCTATGCATTTGAGAATGGCTGGCAAAACAAACAAACAAACAAAAAACAGAGCCAGAGAGCAACATACATATAATTAAAAGCAGAAATCTTCTACAATACAATCTCAGAGTGCAGACTGCATCACAGTAAGATGCAACAATGATTGTATAATGGATGCTGAAGGTTAAGCAGTTGTGAAAATTAATCTAAATAATGAAAACTATACTGAGCTGGCAGGTATCAATGATTACACAGTTACTGGAGGCTGTAAAAAGGCACTGCAAAAATATATCACTAAAATGCAGCAGATTTAGCTATATTACACAATCCAGTCCTAGCAATAAATTCATTCATAGCAAAATAATTAAGACCACATAGATGTGTCCAGCAACTTTTACTCAACGTCCCACAAATCATACAAAAATCAGAAATATTACTGCATAGGACAGATGTCTCATTATGATAAAAAATAATGGCCATAGTAAATGTATTCCATATTTATTTCACACTAGCAATAGCTACAGTAAAGTAATCTGACTTATATTACAAAAATCACTGTAGAACTGCAAAGCCAGAATAACGACCAAACCGCAACATTTTCATTTACATCAGCCTACATACCCTGCAATTATGTTGTTTATACATGTACAAAAATGTCAAATATCAATAAAACATAAAACAATGACCACAATGTATTTCAAACTCAATTTTACACAAATACACAGTACAGCACAAGCTTCACTAGCCCATACATGGTTGCCTACCAGAATTAATTTGTTCACATGTTAGATGTCTTACTATAATAGAATAAAAGTAAAGTAATAGCTAATAGAAAGTAAAGCTCTCTCCAACCAAGAATGAACTTGACAGTCATGAGAAGGTAAACATTTGCACCACACCATACTGATCACATAGTCTCACTAAATCTACACCACCAAAATCCACACATAGTAACACAAAAACATTCGCGGAGGCTCTCAATAATAATCTGTCTAAGCAACAGAGACCTCCAAAGCAGAAACGCAAGCAACCTCCATCCCCCAACACAACCCAAATGACACATAGCCCACAGACTCAGTGTGCCACTCAACCACAGCCAATAAGGCAAAACAACGTACCCAACACACTAGTCATAGGTGACTCTATAGTCAGGCACACTGATGTCCCACTCACCAGGCTAAAAAAAAAGAAGGTTACCGTCAGCTGCCTGTTGGGTGCCAGGATCTGCCACATAACCCACGCACTCAGGTCACTCCACAACAAGTACAAATATGACTCTGTCATTGTCCATGTTGGTGTGAACGATGTGAGATGTACCTCCCTGGACTACATGAAAAGAGACATGGAAGAGCTCTCCAATCTTGTAGCCCAGGCAGGTATGATCCTAGCCCTGTGAAGCATTCTGCCATCTCCCAGAATGATACCGCAGTACAAGGACAAAATGATTGACTTCAACAATTGGCTAAGCTGGTGTCATTCTAAGGGTATCCAGTATCTGTCTGCTTGGGATGACATGGTCGACAGACCACGATGCTTTGCCACAGATGGCCTGCACCTGTAGCCCCTGGAATTCTGGATACTGGCTAAGGCTCTTGCTGCCCTTATAGTGCCTTTTTTTAGGCAAGGTTCAAATGACAAATTCACCACCATAGCAGGAACAGGCAAGCAAAAACTGAGGGTAATGCTACTCAATGCTAGAGGTCTAAATCTCAAAATGCACTCACTCGAGGCACTCCTTAAAATGGAGAACATCGATATCTGGAAAATTACTCGTGTACCAGCTCCTTAGCTCAACGCTTTCTGGAATTAGTCATGTACCAACTCCTTAGCTCAACGCTTTCTGGAATTCATAAACTCCAATGCCCTGGATCAACTTATCCACACTCCCACCAGGGGCAACAATATCCTAGACCTAGTCATTACCAACATGAGTGACAGGTGTTCCACACTGGAAGTCAACTCCTTGTTGATCCAATCCAGCCATAAGCTAATCACCCTTGATATCCACATCTCGCCCCCACCCCCCCATTAAGGAAACCATGGTAAAAAATTTCTCCAAAGCCAACTTCATGCTTCTTAAGGCAGAAGTGGTGAACTTCATGACACCCATGCAGATGGGCAATACATTTACAACTGCTGAATCCTACACAAATGCACTCTATAAGCACTTACACGAGTGCATGGATCATGCTATCCCAAACAGAACCAAGACACTATCCTCAAAAAAAAGGAAGTCAATCTGGTGGTCCCCTGCCATAAACAAATTGTACCGCAGAAGGAAGAAACTGTTGCAAAAGAGAGTAAAATCCCATGAGTGGAGGAGCTTCCTGGTCAGCCTCAGTAAGAAGCTGAGATCCCTTATAAGATCCTCCAAAGCTAGCTTCGAAAACAAAATTGCCACTACTTTTAAGGACAACCACAAAGCATTCTATAGCTATGTCAAGAATCTCTATGGCAAAACCCAGATATGCTCTGAGTTACAGCACAATAGCACGAATATTACAGAACCAACTGATATTGCCAACATCCTGGCAGATAGTTTTAGTGCTAACTTTACTCCCCCCTCACCCCCTAAAGGGCCCATATCTATACAGGAAGAATGCAGAGTCCCTGTAATCACAACTATGCAGGTAAAAGCTGCACTCTCTAAAGCCAAAAAACACAGCATCCATGGGTCTGGACAACATCCCAGGCTGCGTTTTACACAAACTTCAGAACGAACTGGCTCCCCACTTAAGCACCATGCTCAATAATAGCCTCACATCAGGCTTTGTGCCCACTGAATGGTGCACAGCAACAGTTATCCCACACCACAAAGGGGGAGCCACCACTGATCCCGGGAACTATCGACCTATTAGCCTGATGAGCCTGGTCTGCAAAGCCATGGAACGTATCATCATGGAAGTCATAAACAAAGACATTGGTAACCTCCAAACTCTGGATCCCACCCAGTTCAGGTTTGTGAAAGGCAGATCATGCCTCCTGAACCTGATCCACTTCTTTGAGGCAGTCACCAAAGCTGTAGATGAGGGTAAGGTGGTTCACACAGCCTATCTTGACCTCGCCAAGGCTTTTGATACCATCCTCCATTCTGGAATTATAGCTAAACTCACTAAACTAGGTACAAATGCCTATGTCACAAAATGAGTTGCCAACTGGCTCACTGATAGAACCCACACTGTAAAAGTTGCAGACTCCAAATCTGACCTCAAAGCAGTGACAAGTGGATTACCACAGGGTTCCGTTTTGGGACCTCTCCTTTTTGGTATCTGCTTCCCTGAAGTACAGGCTAACACAGAAGGCCTCTGGCTAATGAAGTTCACAGATGACTGCAAACTAGGAGCCATAGTCAAGTCCCCAAATGATGTGGACATCATACAGAAGGGCCTCACTGAGACAGCCTGGTGTCAGAGCCATGGCCTCAAGCTCAATGCCAAAAAGTGCAGTGTCATCCCCTTTGGTAAAAACTCTGTGCCCATGAACTGCCACATAGGCAGCAATCTACTTAACACAGACTGTGTGATAAGAGACCTTGGGACCCAGGTGGACAGTAGTCTCTCTTTTGATAGTCACATCGCCACAGTAGCCAGAAAGTCCTTCTACGTGGCACACCTCATCATAAAAGGGTTCTCATCCAGGAAAAAAGAGGTCATTGTTCCTCTCTACTCGGCACTCATTAGACCCATTATAGAGTACAATGCCCCTTTTGGAATGTACCTCACAAGACATCTGCAGCAGCTGGAAAGGCCACAGAAGTACCTCACAAAGAGGATTACTGGCCTCAAACAAATGCTCTACACTGACTGCCTCAAAAAACTCCAGCTTTACTCCGTAGCATATCGCCTACTCCGAGGTGACCTCTGCCTAACATATAAAGCTATGTCAAACCCAGAGCTGTTGGACATGCTACACCTAAAGAAATCCCAATCCCTCCAAGCTACACACTCTAGGGACCTAAACCTTGTCACCACAATAAATAGGACATGCCGGATGGATAGATTCCTGACCCAGACACTTCCCATACTCTGGAACAGGCTACCCATCTATGTCAAGCAAAGGTCT
Source organism: Protopterus annectens (assembly GCF_019279795.1). Taxonomy (NCBI): domain Eukaryota; kingdom Metazoa; phylum Chordata; order Ceratodontiformes; family Protopteridae; genus Protopterus; species Protopterus annectens. Next base: position 722,595,522 of record NC_056749.1, on the reverse strand, counting down.
TCATTAGCACTCTTCAAGAAAAATCTTGATGAGTGGATGGGAAATAGGAAATACACCCCGGGGATCACTTCTGTCTCTCTGCTCAACAGTGGCACAGGAAAATAACTTTCTTGGGTGGCGTAAGCCAGGGAACCTTGTTGGCTAGACGTATGTAGGCCCTTGGGCCAATAGCCTAATACCTACCTATGAACCTATGAATAATGGCTACACAATGGATTTCAAACTCCATTTTCCACAAGCGAACAGCTGCTTGCCAGCCCTCATAACTTATATCTTGTTAACTGGCAGGAATAATTTGGGTACATCTGACTGTAAAATAAAACAACAATAATAAAAGAAAATGATGGTCAAGCAGTTTATTTCAAGATACATTAATGCTGCAGGAATGGAGAACTCGAGGAATGATCCTGCCAAACTGAATGACTTTTGACTGCATGCATGGTCCTGTGCATATAGCCAAGAACAGCTGTATCAAGAAGACAGGCAGGCATTCTTTGAAAGTGAAGGATGTGAATATAAAGGAAAACTGTAAGTCACAGAGGTGTCACTCAAAATTTTTTTATCATCAGCTTGCTTTCATACCAGAAAAAACTGCACAATGAACCTGGAACATTTTTGCAGGATTTCCTTAAAGCTACACCTGACAAGAATGATAACATATGGTTCATGTGGTTCAAACTAGTTTTCTTGTGGAAAATCTCAAAGTAGTATAACCATCGGGGTTCAGGGAAGCATTATCTCTTAGGAATTTAGTTCACTTGCAAGATAGTTGCTTCATGTGTATGCCCACTGCACCATTTTACATAGACAGATGCTTAACAGCTCCAACAGCCCATATGCTGTCGCTTACCACAAATAATTAAAAAAAGAAAAGCTTACATCATGCTACTGCCACAACTGCTCTTTCACACAGTGATGTCCCCGGCTTTTTCTCCTTGCCGATATCATACTATGATTTATATGATGGGGTATGAACAGAAAACCCATTAAATGACTTGCAGTCATAGGATGCCACAAGTTGTGTCTGCTTATTTATTTGTTATATAAAGAAATGAGGTGTTTCTTTATAAAAAAGAACAGATAAATGGGTCTTGGAGCCAGCAGCAGATGTGGTACTCTGCTCCTGCACTGGCCATGGAATCTGTGGAACTGTGGGCCCTGGTTAGCTGCCTGAATTATCCCTATGATAATAGTTAACTGGTCTCCTCCTCCTTTATTACTAAGGAAGGAGACTGTCTCACAGAATCAGACACTAACATTGGCAATGTTGCAGTTCTGTTCTGTAGTAAAATATAATATGATGTTTTTTAAAACTTACAAATGTGAAGATCAGGTTGCTGAGAACTTGCTGGTGTCACTACTTCCAGAACATTGTGATAATGCTGAGTATCTCCATTACTGCACAGTTAGATATGCCTGGCTCGGTTGACAAATATGAACTTATTAAAAGCATCCACATTAGATGATGCTTGCAGTTTGCATGTTTATTTTTTTTATAGAGTCTACATACTTTGGTGATTTTATTGCAGTACAGTGAGTGGTTAACACCCAGCCACATTACTTCTTAGACTAAACATGAATAATTAACAACCAAAAACATGAACAATTGTTTACTATTTTTTTCTGTGGGCAAGTAGAAAATGTATAAAGAGTTAAATAATATTTAAGTCCTACTTGTCTAAAGTGAGATAATGAGCTGTGGTTTTAAAAACTTGAGTGACAACACTACTAGACCAGTAATCGAGGACCCTCAATTTTTAACCACTGGCACCAGTGGGGGATGTACACTGGGAGCATAACAGGTACACACACAGTATTTCCAGATACAGCTCTCTGCATCAAGTGCAATTTCCCTTAAGAGCACACAGAGTCCACAGTCAGTGCGGGGCTGCTTTCTCCCTCTTTCTTCAGATCCTCACTAAGATTCCACACTGGCATGGCTATAGAGCTGAGATCTCAGCTGAGTGACCAAGCCAAGACCTACCAGCACCCTCTCTGTCCAACCAGTGCTTTGTGTCCCTACCCAAGTAGCTGACACACACACACTCCTTGAGGTTTGATTTACGCACACACACCTGGGAAAAGCTGGCACAGGTTTATTAGCAGTGCCCTCTTCTTCCCAGACTATAAGGTAGCTACCATTTCCACCAGTCAACTCCTTATCAGCTGCTTTAAGGCCCTTAACAATGGGTGTCCAATCTTACTGTGTAATATTAATACAGATAGTAGTTTGACCAAAAGCAAGGCTATCAGGAGTGGCCCACACAGTGTCACCAAATACATATGCAGGTACTCTCAAAACTGAAATGTCTCTACATAGATCAGCCACAATGAAAGGTTTAAATATACTTAATAATAAATACTAAAAGAACAAGACAATACTAAATATATATTCATAGTGACATCAGAGTTCAAAACCACAGGAAAATATTTAAAACAACATTGTAGGACAGTCTCAAAACAAGAAAAATATCTAAACTAAGCTTTACTATATTCCTGACTGGATCTAAGAGAGTTGCTATACCCTAGAAACTTACTTACAAGGCAGATGGGTGGTGAATGGATCTTGTTGTCAGGTCCAAGACATAATTAATATTTTAAATATTACTGCTGGGATAGCTTGCAGAATGACATCATTTCTTGTTATCTGACTCTGTCCCAGGTGAAACCCTCACTGCTGGAAGCTTGGCAGTATTTAGCATCTACCTGTGAAAATACATAGACCTCAGATCTTTGTCAGATGCTGGAAGTCATAAAACAATTGCATTCCTTCATACTTTCAGAGGTACTAATTAGTTCACTCCGAAGACAATACAGAAAGTTTCTCAGCACAGACTCTATGTCTCTAGCACATTCAAAACTGAAATATACCATATTTTATTGTGTAGCCATAAAGTATTTTAATTTCAGCTATTTTTCTGAAGTTAACCTTCTGTATTCCAGTTTCCACTGTTAAAATATGTACATTTAAACAGTTATACTAGTGCATGTACATGTCTGTTCTATTCCAGTAGGGCACACTGTGGTTACATTTCAAACTTTTCAACACACACTTCTGTAACAGCAGTTTGATATAGACATGACATATAGTTCTAATACATTTGTAACACAAGCAACTTATATAATTCATATTGATATTCACAAATGACATAGAATTATTTACAAAATTCCAGATAGCTGTGCTGGCAGTATCCTCATTGGTCACACTTCTTACAAATTACATATTATTTACAAAATTCAGATAGCTGTGCTGGCAGTATCCTCCTTTGTTACAACATGTTTTCATCTACTTGAGATGGAAAGAGAGATAAAAACAAGCAGTCTGGAGCCATGAACCAAGTAATGAATTTAATGCAAGTAGAACATTCATGTATATAATGCTTCATCAGGCAATATAACATAATTACAACCAAAAGTACATACACCCTTTTTACATCTCTAAAACCATGTAATCTTAAAAACAATTTAATTAAAAGACAGCTAAAATCAATGTTAAAGGGACAGGTACTTTCTTATGTTCTATTGTGTAACTCCTTCAATACAGGTTTAATACTAAAAAACACATTTAATTCTGGTGGGTGGTGTGCCTTGAAATGTAGAATCCACTTATCTTCTTCACTTTCAGTCTGATTTTTCAAGTCACCTCTCTGGGGATTTGTAAGTATAACACTTAAAATCATGAACTTAAAGCCATGTATTACCTGTGTATAGTACATTATTTTCCACTTTTCTTCTGATTTCTGACAAATGATTACAAGTTCAGTCCTTAAATCTCCTGTTCATTTTACCTATATAATAGGTAGGACAGATAACATTTGGCCAAATAAACAATATTTTTTTTGTCTCACATGTGCCACAGGCCTGTAAAGTAAAAAAAAGTATTAAGTATTGGATGAAGTGTAGTTTTATCAATATAAATATATTTACAAAAATAAATTTATTACAAGTATGTGTACCCTTTTTACTGATAATAAAATGAGTAGCTCTAGTTTCTTCTTTATAACATAATTTGTTTTTCAAGGTAGTGGACTTCTTGTAACTAAAAGAAGGGCCATCATTATAGATGTCTTTCACTTCTGGGATTTGTGTTTCTTGATAATATTTGTATCCTTAGATGTACTAAGATCAAAAAATACATCTACAGCTCCTAGTGGCTTTTTTCACTGCTTTATAATTACTTGTATCAGTGTTGTGCTCAGAAAAAATAGGGCTTTAAGAGACCTTTCTATCATTCACAGTTTTTTTCTTTCTCTTGTTGAAGCTTATTTAACCGGTCACCTCTATTAAAACTTTCACCTTATTTTCAACTTGAATTAACATATTATTATACTCTGCATTTATCAAGGCCACCCTAGCCATTTGATTTTTTATAATATTATGAAAAATAAATGGTGGGTGTATGCTATTCCTTGTTAAATATGTACACCTTTTTACATCTTTCTTATATAGTATTTATAGTGTTATCTGAATCTGTCTCTTAACATTCTTAATTAATTGAATGTCCAAAAAAATCAATTTGCCCATAATGAGCTTTCTTTTTAAATTTTAGAAATTTCAGGGTTGTATGTAATAGCTAATAAAATTGTCCAGCTTAGTCAAAGAACTGTCCCAAATCAGGAACAAGTCATCTACAAAACACTTGTAGGAAACAACATTATTATAGTAACTATTAACAGAATCATTCAAAATATAATCATTTTCCCACAAATTCATCACAATGTTGTCATATGTATTGGCCATGGGAGTATCCAAGGCCATGCCTTTAACTTGCTTGTAACATTGTTTCTGAAACATGAATACATTATTGGTTAAAACAACCTCTAGCAATAAACACAGTAAATTAACTTTTAACTCAACTAACGATGCTTTACTTAACAATATATTTCTTAACCGTGTCAATGCCTTCCTTATTTGGAATAGATGTGAACAGGGAGTCCACATCTAGGGTAACCATGTACCATGTAATAATATCATGGGAATTGTTCCAGTTAAAAAGTTGTCTTAAGAAATCATTAGTATATTTTATTATGCTACTTGAAGTTTCCAAAACAACTTTCAATTCATCTTTGAAAAAACTACAATATCAACTCAGTGACCCAACCCCTGGCCAATATTATAGGCCAAAGGGGTGGGTCACCAAGATATTTATGAATTTTTGGTATCCCATAAATAAATGGAATGGTGACAGCGCTATTGCATAAATAATGAAAAATGTCCTCAGAAATATCACCATTATGGAATAAGCAAATAACCTTAGAATTTATATTATTAATGACTTTATTAATCATACCTCTAGGGATAGAAAGATAGTCACTTGTGTTCAACATATCCAGCATTGGATTTCCTTCAAAATATTGAATCCTCACATTATTGAATCCCGCTTCATCTAGACAGCTTTATCGAATCTTCAGTTCATCGAACTCCCGGAACAGTGAAAATAAACCTCAGGTAAACAACTACTCGGCCACCAGGACAAAACAGCAAACAGTGAAACAAGAAAACTCTCTAAGTGGGGGCTTTACTCCCCAAACCCCCATAACTAAATATACTAACTCTGAGATTGCACTACAGTGGGGAAAGGGTGAGGTTCACCATGGTGGCCAAGTGGTTCTTTTCCCAGGGTTGATGTTTGCTGTTCCGGGAGTTCGATGAACTCAAGATTCTATGAAGTCATCTCGATGAAGCAGGATTTGATAATGTGAGGATTCCAGATTTTGAAGGGGACCCCCCCGCATTGCATTTAAATAGTATGAGGTATCTAATACTACTGCACCTCCCCTTTATCTGCTGGCTTAATTATTTTATTTTTTATTTTTATTTTACATTTGTTAACCGGGCTAGTCTAGCTGGATATATTTCCATTTTCAGTAGAGGCCCAAGGAGAAAAGCTCCAATATATGCACAACAGAATATATAAAATAATGTATACACAATATAAAGGATAAAAGATATGACTGCTAAACAGTGTCAGACAAAATTTGAAAAAATCAATAAATCATATAATACATAGGTAAGAACAGTATAATAGGTAGTTACAGCTCAGCCCTTACAGGCTTAATGCCTATGCTTGTGTTATAAAAAAAGAAAATATGTCTTAATATTCATTTTTGTTTAAATTACTAAACATTCTACTATGCTTTGTACTACAAAGTTGATAAATTTGCTTCTCAACATTTTTTTTTCAAAAACAGACAGACCATTATTATTTATAGGGATCTATATACTACCCCTGTGATAAGGAGCAGGTACCATCTCATTCGAACTATTAAATGCTATGTTCAAGTTAAGCTTCCTTATAAATAGTTTAAGCTCGGTTGAAACTTGAGAAATATCTGCTGTATTTGCAGGTATAAATGATAGGCCTTTATTTAATACTTTATATTGAGTCTCTTTTAATGTACATTTTGATAAATTAAATACAATACCATTACAGCATTCTATTGAAGTCAGCATTTTTTCCTGGCTCTGTGTTAGTGGTCGATCTTGCAATGTTTCATTCTTTTTCCACTCTCACTGACCAAATGTTCTCCTCTCCATTGGTGGTAATGGTAATGAATCCTTTTGGAGCTGTGAAAAATTCAAAGGATCTAATGCCGTAATAATATCGGTATCGAGTACAGTTTTTTTTATATTAGTGGAGCAGGGAGTAGAGTTAATTGAAGTGGTTAGACTCAATGTTGAAGTGAAAGTTAGAGTAATCACTGCTGGTGCATCACTTACAACACTTTTAAAAAGACCAGAAGGTCTAGATACAGATGGTGCCTTAGATACCATTGTTACTGTTCCAGTATTATTCAGATGTGCTGATTCCATTATTTTTTCTTGATTCTGAGTGGGCCATGCAAAAACATGACCATTTTTGAAGTCAAGGGTATCTCTTTTAAACTTATGTTTTTTGACTTAAGTAAGTTTTTGCCCAAATATGTTTATATGATCCAAAGTTTCACCGAAGAATGGAAAAGTAAATTAGTATCAACAACATTCACCAATGTACTACATAAATCAGTAGCCTCAGTTTTTAGCTGAGCCTCAATGGGTTCAAAAAACATATTCATTAGTTTTATATAATGAATAGAACATGAAAGATTTGTTGCCATTAGTTTAAAAGATCTGGATATTTGTCCCTGTATGTGGACATCTTTAGAGTACATAGCCTACATGGAACAGTTTTGATTTGAATATATGCATTGAAGCTGAGACATTGCCATTGTAGCCTCTTTAAACTCTGCAATTGGAATTCAAAATGCTGTAGTTTATCCTTATAGGAGTGTATCGAATTATTTACATTGAACTCAGTTTCGGTATCAGCAATATTAGCGTCAACGTCAAGCAAAAAAAGATTTTGTTTAGTCTCAATTAAGTCTTAAATGTGCTTAACCAATCTAAAAAGCACATTACTAGTAGACTGTAAATTATTTGTATGACTCATGTTATCACAGGTGTTCATACAAAGGCAAACAGAAACAAACTCAAATAAACAACCTGAGATATAAGTCTGGAAAAAACAAATCACAAAAACAGAGATAAAAACAAGCAGTCTGGAGACATGAGACAAGTAATGAATTTAAAGCAAGTAGAATTTTCACATACACAACACTTCATCAGGCAATACAACATAATTACAACCAAAAGTACACCTTTTATACATCTCTAAAACCATGTGACCTTAAAAACAATGGGGACTCCAGTGGCCAATATGTACGCCAAAATTGTGATGAATTTGTGGGAAAATGATTATATTTTGAATGTTCTATTAATAGTTTTATAATAATATTGTTTTCTTCAAGTATTTTGTAGATGACTTGCTCCTGATTTGGAGCGGTCCTTTGAGTAAGTTGGATAATTTTATTAGCTGCTTACAGTACATACAACTACTACAACTACAAATTTTCTAAAATTTAAAAAGAAAGTTCTTTATAGGCAAACTGATTATTTGGACATTACATTAATTAAGAATATTAATGGACAGATTCAGATAACACTGTATAAGAAAGATGTAAAAAGGAGTACACATTTATCAAGGGATAGCATACACTCACCATTTGTTTTTGATAATATTATAAAAAATAAAATGGTTAGGGTGGTCTTGTTAAATACAGAGGATAATAATATGTTCATTCAAGTTGAAAATAGGGTGAAAGATTTTAATAACAGAGGTTACCGGGTAAATAAGCTTCAACAAGAGAAAGAAAAAACTTAGAATGATAGAAAGGTCTCTTTAAGACCTATTTTTTCTGAGTGAAAAAAAAGCCACTAGGAGCTGTAGATGTATTTTAGCTTTTTATCTTAATACATCTAAGGTTACAAATATTATCAAAAAACATTGGCTGATTCTGTCACAAGTCCAGAATTGAAAGACATCTATAATGATGGTTCATCTTTTAGTAACAAGTCCACTACCTTGAAAAACAAATTACGTTATAAAGAAGGAATTAGAGCTACTCATTTTATTATCAATAAAAAGGGTACACATACTTGTAATAAATGTAGTTTTTTGTAAACATACTTATATTAATAAAACCACACTTCGTGTCTATATCAAAATCACGAAAGACGGAAACCACAAATACAGATATGTCGACACGTAAAGAGCGAGCTACCATAAGAGCGAACCACCTAGTGAGCGAAAGGCAAAACATCAAACGGATTCGTTTGGCCAGCAGTTCGATTCTGTGGATAAGGGAATATACCCTTTCTCCCATTATAGTGCAATCTCAGAGTTGGTATATTTAAGTATGGGGTTGTGGGGGAACAGCTGTTATGTTACTTTTTTGGTTTAGGTATACCTGAATGGCGCTGTTAGTTAGGGAAATCCGTTCGATGTTTTGGTTTTCGCTCACTATGTGGTTTGCTGTTATGGTAGTTCGCTCTTTACGTGTCGACGTATTTGTATTCGTGGTTTCCATCTTTCATGATTTTGATATAGACCCCTATACTTCATCCTATACATAATACGTTTTTTACTTTACGGGCCTATGACAGATGTGAGTTAAAAAATCTTGTTTATTTGGCCAAATGTGTAAGTGTCCTGCCTATTATATAGGTAAAACTAACCAGAGATTGAAGGACTGAACTTATAACCATTTGTCAGAAGTCAGGAGGAAAGTGGAAACTAATGTGCTATACACAGATAATACACATGGTTTTAAGTTTATGATTTTAAGCGTTATACTTATGAATCTCCGGGGAGGTGACGTGAAAAATAATAAAACTACACTTCGAGTCTATATCAAAAGTGAAGAAAATAAGTGGATTCTATGTTTCAAGGGTTCCCCTTTATAATCTCGAAATACTGAAATCTCGAATTTCAGTATCCCAAGACCATAAAGGCGAAACTTCAAAATAGCGAAAGTGCATAAACGCGAATCCAAATATCTCGAATCCGTGCTTATGCATTTACGCTATGTTATGTGAAGTATTTGGTTGGGATGGTGTCCAGAATTTAAGGTGAGTGAGTATATGTGAGTGTTTTTTGTAAGTTGTACATGTGGGTTAGGGTACGGAGGTGGAAGTATGAGTGTGAGTGTTGGATGTGTTGGTGTTTGTGTGTGTGTGTCTGTGTGTGTGTGTGTGTGTGTGTGTGTGTGTGTGACTGTAGAATGTCTGGGTGTGAGTTTTTTTTTTCTGTTTGTGCGATCTCGGAGTTGGTATATATAAGTAGGGGGGTGTGGGGGATGCAGCCCCCTACATGGTGTGTAGGGTTGTATAGTATGTGTGGTGTGGGTAGAATGGTGTATATGTTGTATGGTGTGCAGTGTATGTATGTTCGTGATTGTGCTTTTGGGTTTTGGGATTGTGAGTTGTTCGCCTTTATAGTTTTGAGATACTGAAATTCGAGATTTCAGTATTTCGAGTTTATAAAGGGGAACTGTTTCAAGGTATATTACCCACCAGGATTAAATGAGCTTTTTAGTATTAAACCCATATTGCAGGAGTTACACAAGTGAGTACAATAAAGCACCTATCCCTTTAACATTGATTTTAGCTGTATTTTAATTAAATTGTTTTTAAGGTCACATGGCTTTAGAGATATATAAAAGGTGTACTTTTGGTTGTAATTATGCTGTATTGCTTGATGAAGCATTGTATATATGAAAGTTCTACTTGCATTAAATACATTACTTGGCTTGTGGCTCTGGACTGCTTATTTTTATCTCTGTTTTATGATTTGATTTTTCCGGGCTTATATCTTAGGTCATTTATTTTACTTGATTTTTACTTGGGATGAAACTGGTAATGTTTTCTGCAGACATTAATTTTTTTTTTTCAATAATTTTTATTTTTATTTTTACATTAATAAATGTCACAAATAAAAACTATCTTACAACATGACCGTATATATACATATATATATATATATATATGTGTATATATATATATATATATATATATATATATATATATATATATATATATATATATATATATATATATATATATATATATATATATATATATGTTATACATTGATGTCAAATACCACAGGATATAGGTCGTACAACATATCTATTTCCACTATGTACATAGATGCTTTCACTGTTAGTTCCACAGTTATATAGACAGTATATACATTCATAATATCCAAGTTATTATTTAATATCTGAACTTGTATGTGTTCTTTGGTTCCATTATAGTGTATTTCTAAGTTGCTGTGTGATAAATTATGCTAATATGACATTAAAGGCTTGTTCCCAAATCTCTCTGGATTTCATATTTTTGTTTCTTTTATCTATTACTATTTTATGAGCTAAAAGGTGTTGTATAGCTACTTGTTTAAAACCCTCCCAAGAGATATTTATCGTATCTAGCCATTTAAAAGCTATATACAGTTTTTTTTAGTAGGAAAATTGTTAAAAGTGTATTTGCTTGTTTTCTTGGTATGTTGGGTGGGAGAATGTGTAATAGAGTGAATTCCCAAGTTAATGCTGATGTTTGATAACCTGTTTTTGTAATTGTACCTTGAGAGAGTTCCAGAGTTTATAGACACATTTACATCTCCAAAATACATGGATTAAGTCAGCTATCTGGTCCTTACAGTATGGGCAGAAAGGTGATTTTGATGTGTTAAATTTGTGTAGGATTGCAGGTGTAAAATAAGCATTATTATTGATCATGAGCTGAGTGTATGCTAACTTTTTGAGGGGTATAATCTTCAGTGTTAGATTGATTGCCTGGCTTATTTGCTGATCATTTATGGATGGTTTAATTTTTCTCCAGTAGTTAGAGAAGAGGAGGTCTTTCTGGTATTTGATTTCATTTATCATTTTATATGAATTAGTAATAGTTTTCTTTGTTGTGATAATAGTTTTCCAAAACCTGCTACAAGTTTCTATGTCACTATTGGTCATAGTAACATTTTGGAGGTAACTGGAACACAGTTCTTTGATTTGTCTTAGGATTATTATGTGTGATTTAGGGAGGTTTAAGTTGGTCCTCATTTATTCTATTGAACAGTTAAGGTAGGGATAAATATCTTGGATTGTTTTATCTTTCAGTCTGGGAAAAGGGACTAAGTCCACATCTTATTGTTTATTTTTAAATTTGGGTTTTTATGAAGGGTTGCAGTATTGTCATGGCTTGTCTAAGGTTCAAGAATTGAAAGAGTTTTTGTGCTAAGTTGATAGAATGTTTTAAGGGCTCTCTAATGTTATAAGTTTGTATTTCTTTCTGCTTCAGGAATGGAAGTGCTTTGGGATTGAAACCTAGAGCTTTAATATATCTATAATAGATTGTCACCCAAAGAGGAGACCAATTTTCCATTGACGGGTTATGTTCAGCTATTCTTAATATTCTGTTAGTGTTAATGATCGAGTAATACATTTTAAAATCTGGTAGATTTAGTCCTCCTTTGTTTTTGGGGAGTGTTAATTTTGGATAGGAGATTCTGTTTTTTTTTGGGTTCCCATATAAATTTTGCTAGGAAGGTATGAATTTGTTTGAAGAATTTATTATGTATTGTTGTCTGTGATGTCATGAATATATATATTAGTCTAGGTAAAATGTTCATTTTGATTATTGATACTTTGGCCAAGAATGGTAGTTTTAGGTTGTTCCATCTTTTACAGTCTTGCATTATATTTTGCCATTAAGGTTTACATTGTGTTGGTAGAAGTCTTTGTTATTCTGGAAAAAGGTGATTCCCAGATATTTAGTTTCTTCTTTTATTTTTATTGTGTTTAACAATGGTATTAGTGAGATGAGTTTGGGTGTTTTTAGGGGGAAAATATTAGTTTTATTGAGGTTTAGTTTGTAGTTAGACATAGTCGAGAAATGCTCAATTGCAGCTATTATTTTGTTTATATCTGAATTTGGTGTAGTGCAGTATATGTTCAGATCATCCGCAAATGCAGTGAGGTATATTTTGAAGTTGTGTATTGATAGAGGATTGTGGTATGTGTTTTGTTTAATGTAAAGAAAGAGTGGTTCTAGGTATAGGTTAAACAGGAAGGATGATAATGGGCATCCTTGTCTTGTTCCATTTTTTATTAGGATCCTATTTGACCAAGTTTTATTTATATATAGAGATGTGTATGGGTCGCTATAGAGAGTTTGGATGATCTGAATGAAGCTATTGGGTATATTAAAGTAGGGTAGTGTTTGGAGTAAGAATTCTAGATTAACCCTATCAAATGCCTTTTGGGCATCCACTACCATTGTGTAGATGTTGATATTGTATCGGTTAGCATAGGATATTAGTGCAGCTAATGTTAATGTATTGTCACTAGTCTGTCTATGTGGTGTAAAACCAGATTGTTCTGGGGAAATGATTTTCTCTATCCGATTTTTCATTCTGTTTGCAAGTATAGAGGTAAATATTTTAGTATCTATATTTAAGAGGGAGATGGGTCTGTAGCTGTCGGGGTTTCTGCAGACATTAATTTTACTTTTTAATGCTACTGTTTTTCTAGAAGCCCATAACAGCTGTACATGTTGCACTTTAGTGAGTGAATTTTGTATACTTGCTAAGCTCTACGCAAGTTAGCTTGAGGAGTAAAAAATAGCATTTACTTTTGTAAATCTGAATCTACACTTGAGGAATTCCTTTCTTATTAAAAATATTGAAAAGAAATTATGAGAAATCTGAAAATCTGTTGTTTAGAATGGCCATGAAATGAAAAGCCCTGATGCTGAGCATCTCCAGCATAAAACAGTTAATTTTCTGTTCATGTATTATAATGTTGGCCTTGTAGCCAACAATCCTACCAGCACTGTTACTCAAGGACAAAATCTGTGTTCTATAGTGGATTCATTGACACTATAATGTACACAGACGAGTGCATGATGTGCTTTCAGCTTATGAATGAGAGATGACTGAGAATTTTTACCAATGAACAATATCTGACAGAGAGTACAAAACTGATAATTGACAAGGGTATCAAATCATTTCAATCAATTGACCCTTTATGTACATTTGACATGGGAATAGGCACGTGAGGGAAACCTGTAGACCACTGGTAATTTACAACATGGTCAGGAGTTGGTAGATAGAAAATTATGTTTTGAAAAAATACCTGCAGAGCATGATAATATCACAGAAGTTATTTCTGTTCTCATCAAACTTTTGGTGTGTCAAATGAAATATTACTGCATACACCCAATGTAGATATCTATAGAGGGGTCTACTTCAAAAGAACAAAAACCCACATTACTGAGATGACATCGCCAAAACTTGACTTTAATGAATAACCACAATGCTGAAGGATTTCAGAGGGTAAGTATCCAGTCGGTCACCATCTAACAATGAAACACACCACACTACCTAAAACCCATCCTCCACACCACCCAGTATGAAGGGCTGCACCCCCCCCCGCCCCCCAGCTAAATACAACTCCAGGATCGCACTACAGTGGGAAATTTCCCCTTGTTGGCCACTTGGATACTTACCCTGTAAAATCCTTTATCACTGTGGACATTCGTTAAAGTCAGGTTTTGGCAATGTTGTTTCGGTGATGTAGTCTTTGGTAATGTGGGTTTTCATTCTTTTGAAGTAGACCCATACAGAGACCTTCAGTTAAGAGGGAAAGCAGACCATCAGCCTTTCCATAAGGAATTAATGGAACAGTCTTTTACCTCATGAAAGAAGTATAAATTTGACCATCAGCAGTCTTACAGAATGATAGCTGAAAAATATTGTTCTTCAAGAAGGATGAGAGACCAGGCCCTTTACCAGAGAGGGTTGAACACTCAAAGTCAAACAACCTCATTGGGTAATAGAGCTACAGTTGTTGCAGTATGCCCAACAGAGGACACTCCAAAGGTCCTACTCAGTTTACTCTTTAAACCCAATGTCGCCAGGGAGACACTGTCCTGAGAACTTGAAGTGACGTTTCAAAGGCTATTTAAAGGAGAAAGAATATTCATGATGAAACATTGTAAGAATCCTAATAAAAATAAGTGCTATAAACTGTTATTGTCGCTAACTCAGCAGTGATAAGTAATGTGATAATGCTCCATCACAGTATTTTACTTGTTTTGATTTTTGTGGAAGTTTCTTATCCTGCCTGAAAAGTCAAAAATTTGTCCTCACACTTGTGGGGTTGGGGGTTGGCATAATGGTTAAGGTATTTACCTCACAGACACAAGGTACAGGGTTTGATTTCCATCTTTGAGTGAAACTGACGAGCCCTAAAATGTCCAACAAGGTCAGCTAGCCTAATTCTTACCTATGAACCTATCAACATTTTTTATTAAAAAAGAGTAAGGATTTCAATGAGTAAACAGCAGTAGTATTTATAGTTAAAGCATTGTATTCTTCAGAAAATACATGTTAATACAAATTATATTATTGCTGGAGTATATATAATTATAGAGATATAGAAGATGAGTTCCTGAATTTGGACCTCTATCTGCCATTACACTGGGCTTTGACCCTTATTTCTGAGTGAACAATTTGAGATCTAATGCTAGTACTGTTAGAAAACAGAATCATATTTATACTTAAAATATAATGAAGGTTAAAGGGCAATAGTTCAGAGTCAACAATGCAAACACCAAGCTGAATGACAAATACATTTCAGAGTTATCTGCTCTGCATAATGTTAAGAAGTGGCTTACAGTCGATCATGCTATGTGGTATATATGTTGCTAACGTATGCTGAGATGTATACCTTCCTAACTGCTGGGCACAATAGTGAATGCAAGCAGAAGATGTACTGAAGTACAGCACTTATCATCATATAGTTATTAATATTTTATCATGTAGATTGCATCAAAGGCAATGCATAGAAATTGGCATCCCCATTATCAGCAAGACCCTATATGTGTTCTTGACATTTCCCTGTCCTAACATGGCAGATGTAGACTACTGTAAGTTTATTAGACATCTTCTTGTGTCTAAAGAATACTTTCATACATCATACATCATGTGAGTTTCTCAGACTTCGTTTTGCAGCTCCTCTATCTTTGTGTCACATGACTATTTAAATGAGTTATATATAATCAGGGACTGTGTCACACAATAAGGAATTTCTAGAGTCCTACCAGGCAGACAATATCATTTTCAAGCTGTTCTCCGGTATGTTTCTTTTAGTTGAAGAGGACGTCTTAGGATGACAAAATTATTCAATTATTGTTATTATAGAAGTGGGGCGGCCACGGTGGTGCAGTGGTTAGCATTGCCGCCTCACAGCAAGAGGTTCTCCGGTTCGATCCTCGGCTGGGGTGCCTTCTGTGCGGAGTCTGCATGTCCTCCCTGTGGTCGCGTGGGTTTCCTCCGGGTGCTCCGGTTTCCTCCCACATCCCAAAGACATGCTGCAGGTGGATTGGACACTGTAAATTGGCCCTAGGTGTGCGTGTGAGTGTGCCTTCTGTGGAAGGTTGGGCGCCGGGCTGGCAACTCGACACCGTAAAACTCCACTGCCATTCAATGTGCGGACAAGGTGATCCGCTGTGGCAACCCCTAACCGGGAAAAGCCGAAAGAAGAAGAAGAAGTTATTATAGAAGTGGATTGCAGTGGTACTGGCTTCCTAGTCAAGTTAAGCACTTCATTCCTTCCCTCATACTAACAGCTTACGCAAATGTGCCCTGTTATTAAGACCACAATACTCAAGGTGTTAGGTTCCAAAGGTCTGGTTTTAAACAGAACTCTCTGCTTTTTCAATGAGATTCCTTTTAAAAAATTTTGTCACTGTGGCTATGGCTACATGATGCCTAAAGTTTTACACACACATATATATATATATATATATATATATATATATATATATATATATATATATATATATATATATATATATATGGGTTACATGGAATTGGTTGTACAACCAAATGTCGAACAAGGTTTTCTTCGAACTTATATGTCGAAGATTTAGGTGTCGAATGGTCGGAATGTCATACAAAATTTGGAATTCGACATTTTCGACCGCTCTACCACCTAAACAAGTGCTACCATGGGTCCAAAAGGGGGATGTTTGGCATTTCGACATAATTGCATTTGCAATTATGTGGAATTGACATTCTGAAGTCAAACATGTTGTGTTCGACAATTGGCCGTATGACCAAATCCATGTATATATATATATCTATATATATATCTCTATATATATATATATATATATATATATATATATATATATATATATATATATATATAGGTTTACCTTTACATCGTCGATCCCAATATGGGCGAAACGACTTTCACGAATACCGAAGTGCGAACATCTCCAATTTCAAATTCCGAATAAGCGAACAACAAAACCTCGCCCCTTTTTGACCCATGGTAGCAATGGTGTGGAGGTGTGGCGCAGCCAGAAATGTCAAATGTCGAAATATTTTTGACATTTAAAATTTTTCACGGTTTTGGTTCACGTAAATGAGTCGATTAAGTGGCCGTTCGATGAAGTATGATCGACGATATAAAGGTAAACCTATATATATATATATATATTACTTTATAATAAACAAAAACATTTAAAAGTAAAGTTCTTTAAATGTCAGGTATTTAAAACCATAGGATAACTATTGAACTGTGTGATAAACAATATTCCTTGATTAAAATAAAACATAAAATGGCACCAAATAATGGAAATAAATAAATCAGATTTATTGTAGTGAATGCTGCAATTTAAGGAGTAGTTTTAACCTTTAAA
Source organism: Protopterus annectens (assembly GCF_019279795.1). Lineage (NCBI taxonomy): Eukaryota > Metazoa > Chordata > Ceratodontiformes > Protopteridae > Protopterus > Protopterus annectens. The sequence goes on along the minus strand of NC_056749.1, from coordinate 722,578,434 downwards.
TAACATACTTAATTAGACTGATGTTCAAAGTAATCTAGCAGTCTTTTTCTGAGGTAGAAATTGCTATATAAATAACCTCTGGTCATTTAGAGTGGACATCTACAGCACTTAACACAACAGATCCATTACTGATTCTTTAAATGGTGCTGGCTGCCTTTCCCAAGGGTGAAAGGGTTCTAGCAGTGCTGCATTTTGGATCGTTTGACATCTTGTACAACTTTTTTTCTAAATCTTCAAATCGCTTTCCACCTCCAGACCACCATATAAAACTACAAGCCTGATAATTTCCGCCATATCCAAATGTCCCTTATGTAAGTTGTTTAGCAGTTTGGCACTTAACTTTAGAAGAACTGCTGTTTTAGATCAACATACAATTGTAGGTAGTTGGGGTGAAGGGGGCAGCTGTAAAGTGGTAGTGGGCATGAGCAGCCTATCCCAATCTCTTTTTCTTACATACTGGCACTTATTTCTAAATGCCAGCATTGCATTTGATGTGACAACCGAGTGCTGTTGCACTCTGTGTGTGATATAAGCTGTAGCAATGTAACAAGCAGTTTGCTACAATTTGAAAGAAGAAAATGGCTTTTTTATAGTTTTTTTTTTACTTTCTTTTTGCTGCTCACATTCAAGCAGAAGAGATTATTTTGTTTATTTTTTAGAGAAGCACCAGACTTGGGGATAGCAGCAGGTGTAAAACATGCTGCCAACACATTAGGGTACAGTTACTGATCCCCTTTTTTGTCATCCTTTCATGATGATGGCAGAATTAAAGATATATTACAGCATCTTAGGAAATAGAAAATGTTTCACACATATACCAAAATGCAAACAGATACAAAGAAAGTAATAGATCTAATGAAGAAAGGAAAAAAAGAAACACATAGATGATACTAGAACCATTACATATATTTTCTGTCACTAAGGTATTTTAGGATGAAGTTGTTGAAGGCAAAGGTGGAACTGAAAGGCATCTGATTCAGATAATCAAAAATAACAACAGAACACTTGAATGTAAAGAACATTACAAACATGCATTACATGTGAATAAGAACACAATAAAACAGTTATGTACACCTCTTGCATTCTATACACTGCATCTTTAATGTACTGTTGAAGTAATCAAAGATTCCAAAGAATGCATGTGTGCAGTGACAGTGTTATTGTATAAAGGGTGATGTAATCAAGTTGAAGTGTCTAACCCATGTCTGATAAGTTTGACAAGCTACTTAGTAAAATAATTTGAACATTGCTAGGTGGGCATAATTCAACATGAATGAATCAGATTATGGACTCTCAGTATTATGTAATATACATATAAATAAATTTATCCACCTGGATTAGCAATTGATAGCTCAATTAGAGAGGGATAACAAATGATGTCAGTGAGGTATGCACATAAGACATTTACTTAGATTAGTACAAAGCATTTGATATGGTACTGATATTAAACTCATGATGAAACTGCAATTAATGAAGTTCAAGCTCTACATAGCCAACATGGGTCAGTTTTAAGATCCCTGTTGTACTCTTTATACATCATTTGCCTAGTTTTGCGTGCCGGGCAGCGCCGGTTAGCTAGGGTAAAAGTATTCCCGGCTCCACAAAGTCTCCTCTTCAATTTTTCCCTTGGAACTAGACAAACTTTCAACTTAAGCACTCAAGCCATTCATTTCTCAGCCTGGCACTTGCTCACAACTTATAGCAAGCACTTATAAACCCTAGCACTAGACCTTCCTGTACTGTACAGAAGGACAAGGCTCTCTATTCGACCTTACCAGACATCCAGTAAAACAGTTCACTGTACCTATCCAGGCATGGCCAAAGGGCAGTTTCAGGTGTACTCACCAGTCCAACTGGTGAATCTGGGCATTTTGAGGCAATGTTACAATTGCCTCATGTACACAGACAACCCCCTCCTCCTACCACTAAACACTAATACATGCGAGAGATGCAATTATACAGCCAAACTGGAGGCTATGCTCTCTCAACCCAAGACTGAATCAGACAGTCAAGAGGAGAAGGGAAATACTTGCATCACACCACCAGTCTCACATAGACCCATTAAAGCAGCACTGGCAAAAAAACACACATAAATACATGAAAACATACTCGGAGGTTCTAAATAAAAATCTGCAAAACCAACAGAGACCTCCAAAGCAAACATCCAAGCAACCTCCACCCCCCCCAGCACAAACCATGAAACACATACTTCACAAAGCCAGTGTGCCATGCAATCACAGCCCTTAAGGCAAAATAACATACCCAACACACTAATAATAGGTGACTCTATAGTCAGGCACACTGACACCCCACTCACTAGGCTGAATATGGAGAAGGTTACTGCTAGCTGCCTGTCGGGTGCCGGGATCCGCCACATAGCACAAGCACTCAGGTCACTCCAGAACAAGTACAAATATGACTCTGTCATTGTCCATGTTGGTGTGAATGACCTGAGCTGTACCTCTCTGGACTACATGAAAAGAGACATGGAAGAGCTCTCTGATCATGTAGCCCAGGCCGGTATGACCCTGACCCTGAGTACCAACCTGCCCTCACCAAGAATGATACCACTGTATGAAGAAAAAAAATCTAGATTTCAACAATTGGCTAAGTTTCTGGTGTCATTCAAAGGGGATCCAGTGTCTGTCTGCCTGGGATGACAAGCTCGACAAGCCACACTGCATCACTAGAGATGGCTTGCACCTGTCAACCTTAGGCTTTCGAATACTGGCCAAGGCTCTTGCCACCCCCATAGTACCTTTTTTAGGCAAGGCTCAAAAGACAAACCCACCACCGTAAATAGCACAAGTAACAAAAAACTGAGGGTAATGCTACTCAATACCAGAAGTCTAAACCTCAAAATGCACACACTCGAGGCACTCCTCAGTATGGAGAAAACTGATATATGTGCAGTAACAGAAACCTGGTTTAAGGCTCCAGAGAGCACCCCAGCACTACCAGGCTACAACTCATACCATACATTTTGGCCACAGAACCAAACAGAAATACAAAAGGCAGGGACGTATCCATATTCATCAAGGATACACACACTTCCAGGTTAGAGGCACAGCGCGATGCTTCAGAGATCATCTATGCGCAACTAACAATGGGTAAAACTTAAATTCAAATTGTAGCTTGCTACAGATCACCCACCATGTCCTAGAACCCCCATTCCACTTTTCTGGAAACACGGGGAAACATAAAGGTCCTACCAAACACCATAATATTGGGTGATTTCAATTACCCAAACATTAACTGGGAGAACTACTCAAGTACTAACTCCCTTGCCCAACATTTCCTAGAATTTATAAACTCAAACACCCTGGTTCAACTGTTCAACACTCCCACCAGAGGTGACAACATATTGGACCTGGTCATCAACAACATGGGCGACCAGTGTTCCACACTGGAGGACAACCCCTCGCTGGTTAGATCTGACCATAAACAAATCACTTTGGATATCCACATTCTGCCCCCACCTCCGGACAAGAAAACCACTGTGAAAAACTTTTCAAAAGCAAACTTCACTTTACTTAAGATCGAGGTGGAAAGTTTCAAAACCCCCATGCTGAAGGATAACACTGTCCAAGCTGCAAAATCCTTTACTAATGCATTCTACGGGCATCTACAAGAATGCATGGATCATACCATCCCAAGCAAAACCAAGACTCACTCCTCCAAGAAAAGGAAACCAGTCTGGTGGACTCCTGCCATAAACAAGCTATACAATAGGAGGAGGAAACTAGTACAGAAAAGAGTAAAATCCCAAGAAGGGAAGACATCCCTGATCAGTATCAGCAAGAAACTATGATCCCTCATAAAATCATCCAAGGCAAGCTTTGAAAGAAAAATTGCCAAGGACTCCAAAGATAACCACAAGACATTCTTTAGCTATGTCAAGAGTCTAAGTGGCAATGCTCAGATCTGCTCGTAGTTAGTGCAGAATGGCACAAAATACACTGAACCGACCGATATTGCCAACATCCTGGCAGACAGGTTCAGTGCAAACTTCACCCCCCCACCCCCAAAAGGGCCCATAACCATACCAGAAGAATGTAGAGTCCCTGAAATCACAGACACTCAAGTTAAAACAGCCCCCTCCAAAGCCAGAAACACAGCATCAATGGGACCGGACGGTGTCCCAGGCTGCGTCCTACACAAGCTCAAAGACAAACTAACCCCTCACCTAAACACACTGTTCAAACTCAGCCTCTTCACAGGCTATGTACCCATAAAGTGGTGCACAGCAATGGTTATTCCACTCCACAAAGGTGGAGCCACAACAGACCCCAGGAACTATCGCCCTATAAGCCTGACTAGCTTGGTCTGCAAGGCTATGGAGCACATCATCATGGAAATCATTAACAGAGACATTGGGAACCTCCAAACACTGGCCCCTACCCAGTTTGGCTTTGTTAAGGGCAGATCATGCCTCCTAAAACTGGTGGACTTCTTTGAGACAGTTACCAAGGCTATAGACGAGGGAAAAGTGGTACACACAGCCTACCTAGACTTTGCTAAGGCCTTCGACACCATTCCCCATTCTGATATTATAGACAAGCTCACTAGCCTGAATATAAACCCCTACATCACAAGATGGGTTGCCAACTGGCTCATGGACAGAACCCACATGGTGAGAGTTGCAGGAGCTAGGTCCGACTCTAAACCAGTTACAAGTAGCATTCCCCAGGGCTCAGTCCTAGGACCACTCCTGTTCAGCATATACATCTCAGAGGTACAGGCAAGCACAGGAGGACTATGGCTGACCAAGTTCGCAGACGACTGCAAACTAGGGGCTATAATTGACTCTCCGGCTGACACAGACATCCTCTACAAGGGTCTCACTGAGACGGACACCTGGTGTCAAAATCATGGCCTCAAGCTAAATGCCAAAGAGTGCATAGTCATCCCCTTTGGAAAAAACAAAGTATCCACAAACTACCACATGGATGGTAGCCCCCTAAATACGGAAGACGTAATAAGGGATCTGGGGACCCAAGTAGATAGTAATCTCACCTTTGATAATCACATTGCCAAAGTGGTTAGAAAATCCTTCTACGTGGCCCACCTAATCACAAAAGGGTTCGCATCCAGATCAAAAGAGGTCATTGTGCCCCTCTACTCATCACTCATTAGACCCATCATAGAGTACAATGCCCCATTTGGGATGTACCTTACAAGACACCTGCAACAGCTGGAAAGACCACAGAAGTACCTCACCAAGAGGATCACTGGCCTCAAACAGATGCCCTATGCAGCTCAACTGAAGAAACTCCAGCTGTACTTGGTTGCATACCGCCTACTCAGAGGTGATCTCTGCCTGACATACAAGGCCATGCCCAACCCAGATTTGATGGACATGCTCCACCTAAAGAAAACCGTATCCCCTCAAGCCACATACTCTAGGGATCTAAACCTCACCACAACAATAAATAGGATGTGTTAGAGGGATAGATTCCTGTCCCAGAGACTTCCCATGCTTTGGAACAAGATCCCAATCTACATTAGGCAGAGCTCCTCACTAACACTCTTCAAAAGAAACCTTGATGAGTGGATGGGAAACAGAAAGTTTACCCCGGGATCACTTCAGTGGCTCTCCTGGACAGAGGCACAGGGAACTAATCTAAGGGGGTGGTGAAAGCCAACACATTCTGGCTAGGCTTATAAATGCCTTCAGGCAGATAGCCTAGTACCTACTTATGAACCTAGGAACCTATCACTGATAATGGGCTACCAAAAGAAATGAGATATATATTCAGCTAGTGCAACCACTGCCTGCAGTATCTCATAAAATTAATATGGAATAAAGCTACAGGAAGGACCATTTTTACAGTAAGAATGGTAAAAAATAAATGATATTCCAAGAAATGATGTAAAGCGTATATCACATCGTTAAGCAAAATATTACACTGACAAACTGCCATGTAGGAGATCAGAAAGTAGAGAAAACAGGCAGCTAGGCATCATAATAGACAAAAAATTAATCTTTTAAGTACGCATAGTTACTGTATGCAAGAGGGCAATAATATTGCAATATATTGCATATTGTGATGCATGGAGTCAAGAGATCAAGAACTATTATTGGCAATGTTATAGTGAATAGCATACAGAATTGATATGCCTTATTTCAAATCCATATAAAAAGAGGGTTCTCCTGCATTTCCTTGAGTATCATTTACATTCAATTTCCATCACATGAAGTGCAAGCCTCAACCCACTATATATATATATATATACACACACACACACACCAACTTCACTAATGTACAAAAGGAAGCAATGCTGGCATGCAGACAGGAACTTTAGCAACACTGAATACGTATGGAGAACAGTGATAGCAGAGTTCAACCTAGGGATGCTGACTCTGATGAGTTTTATCATCATCCACTTTATAATCAATGAATAGTGGGATAACAAAAGGAAAGACTTAACAATCACAAAGAAAACTGAAAGACAGTTCACTAGAATGATTGTGCACCTAAAGAGCCACTTCTAAGGAAAGGTAAGAAGGATGACTGGGTAAAGACTGTCTTTTGGAAGATGAACGGGAGTCATGATTCTAGAATGTAAAGTATACAGTGATAAATGCTTGTTCCAAAAACTAGGGATTTCACTTTCATTTTTTGTTGATCTTTGTTTGTAAGCCTCGAATAGCTTATAATTTAAAATTGTGAAATCCACAATTTTGAGATGAAAGATGGGAATGGAAGGGGTAATTATTTCACCCCAAATTTCAGCAAGTTTCAACAACAAGAGTAAGAGTAATTGGTAATGGGGTAAAGGGACAAACCCATTGGATTACAGAGGCCAAACATCCTACAGAAAATGTCCATCAAAAATTATTTTTAGTTGCCATCTACTTTCCTCTCAGCACTAAGCACTTGACAGTTCTAGGGAAGGAAATATTATACTTAATATTTGTTTGCTTTTTGTTTGTGCCTTATTCACCAGTCTCCTTCATTATTAATCATCCCTATGAAGCGCAAACAAGAATCCAGTCATCTTTAATGATGAAGGAACCACATTATAAATGATCTCTCCATGCAGTCTTCCTATAATCCATGTTATCAATGACTTATACCTGTTTGTATTACTTTTCTTTGGGTTTGTTTATATCCTTTTCACACACTTGTTCCAGTGTACCATATTTTTATCTTTTTTTCTATTCAATCTGTTTTCTTTTTACCTTCTTCTTTGGTTTGCCCTACTCTAGTCACAAAATGATAACACATAAGAACAGTACGGGTCACAGAAAGAGTTTATTCCTAACAGTTCACACTTTGCATATTTTACTTATTTCTAATTAAACTAGGACAAAAGGTTATTTCCTATAAAGAACTCCTTCACAGTCTTTGAACTATTCACTTACACCTGCGCTTCTATTCAATACTATCTACTCTACATTTATGCCTTCCTCTGGGGATTCCTGGAAATATAAGTGATAATCTAATTGCAATGACTTTTATAATGATTATCTGTCACATTACCTTTAATTTCATTTTTTTATAATGACATTTTTATGGTTGATGTATTAGCAATGTATGGTTTGCTTTTCTGTCATGACAGTTTATTCTGTGTAGAACAATAATCTCAGCTAGATTTTTATTTCAACTTTTACAAGTCTTGGTAGCATAATTGTTTTCTAATTATAGATATATATATATATATATATATATATATATATATATATATATATACACACACACACACACACACACACACACACACACACACACACACACACACACACACACACACACACATACACACACACAAGCCCAAAAAGCCCATAACATTGAAGAAATTCAAAACATTGAGACAAAAATCTTGAAAATTCAAAATACTGAAAACTCAAAACATTGAATCCCGTAACATTGAAAAAAAATATGAAACCAGCATTTAATATATGCCAACAAAACTACATACAGAAACAAATTAAAAACAAACCATATTACACTTCTCCAAGTATAAGCAGGGGGGCTGCACCCCCCTCACCCCCTGCTACTTAAATATATGAACTCTGAGATCGCACTACATAGAACAAAACAGCAAACATACCATTCTACGCTTCATGACTGCCTGTTTAAATTGTAAAAATCTATCCTCAACCTTCTCTTAGAAACACTACTTCATTGTTAAAACATTACACATTACTATATATCTCTCCAATACTTACTGGAGTTTCATAGGTAACCTCAGTCATGTTCCCTTCTTACTTGCTATACTACAACATAATCTTAGTGTAGTGTAGTGCGATCTCGGTGTTAATATATTTAAGTAGTAGTGGGTGTGGGGGGCTTAGCCCCCCACACGGGGGATGCAGGGGGTCTTGCCCCCTCTTATATTTAAAGAAGTGTAATATGGTTTGTTTTTTATTTGTTTCTGTATGTAGTTGTGCTAGAATATAGTGCATGTTGATTTCCTATGTTTTTTTAAGATTTACTATCAATATGTTGAACGCCAAATAATTTGCCTTCGACATATCGAAACCGAAACTCAAAAGTCAAAAAAAAGAAGTCACAATGTCGAATCTGCTGATCAGATTTAGCAGATTCGACATTGTTTTCGAACACATCACGTGATGTCCATATAGGAGCTCACTTAAATTAAACTCCTATACCTAACATCACGTTTCCCCCTGTAACCCCCTGCTAACTGTATATTCCAACTTTGAGATCGCACTACAGTGAGGAAAGGGATGAATTTCCCAAACCTCACTGTACCATAATCTCTGTACAGTTCTTTGAATGTATATTAGTGAATGCACAGTGCATTCACTAATATAAACTTTTAAACATTGAGCTGTTCAGTCAGATGAAAATTTGAACATTTGTATTTCGAATTTTCCATCTGTGGGCATCTCAGTCTCGAGATTTTAATGGTAAATTTTTTTCAATGTTATGGCATTCAATGTTTTGAGTTTTCATTGTTTTGAATTTTCAAGATTTTGGTCTGTGTTTTGAATTTCAATGTTATGGGCTTTCAATTTTCTAAAGTGAATCCATATATATTTGCTTGGAGTTTCATTTCTTGCTTGTAAAGAAAAGCTGGAATTTTATTTCTTACCATTTATTTTATTATTCTAAACTTTAGTGTAAACAGTTTCTAGTACTAACACACATCTGCAAACCACTATCTGTTACAAAAGTTTTGTATTATTGATCAACACATATCCAGGCACTTTACTGCTATTAGAATGCTGCTATTTTATAGGATCATAGGAGTTTACTAGGTTATTGACCCAGAGGGCATTATAAGCCTAGTCATTTCAACCCAATGTAATACCATAGAAATGCTAGTCAATACCCAAGATTGCATTTAGTGATGACTGCCCATGTCCAGGAGGGTTGTGGGTGCTATTCCCGGTAAAAATTTACAATGTCCCATCCACTCATCCAGGTTCTTCTTGAACAGTGTCATAGAGATGCTCTGTTTCACATTAATTGGTAGCCTGTTCCAAAGATGTGGCAGTCACTGGGAGATAAATATGTCCCTCCAGCATGTCCTATTTAAGTCGCAGGCCATATTTAAGTGCCTGGAACGGTAGCCCTAGAACAATTTGATTTATGGATATGCAGCAATTTCATTAGGTTTGGGTCTTGGTTTGCTCTGTAGGCCAGGCATAAGTCTTCCCTAAGAAGTCTATACAATACAGAGTATAGTGACAGGGATTTTAGTTGGTCTGTGTAAGGTACATGCTGGAGCCCCTTGATCTTCTTTGTGAGGAAACCTCTGAGGTCTCTAATTGCTGCTGGTGTTAGACAAGTACATGCCAAATTGGGCGTTGTACTCAATTATGGGCTGGATAACTGCCGAATATAGGGGGGTTATAACTCCTTTTGCTCTCAAGGCGATGCCTTTACTAATTAAGTGTGCTATGTGGAAAGCTTTCCTTACTACGTTAGACATGTGGTGGTCGAAGTTAAGGTCGCAGAAAGAAAAAAAATGAATGCTTATTGTTTAAATATTATTCTCACAGTAAACTAATGATTGGTTCATTGTTATTTTCTTGTATAAACATGATCATGACATTGGAAAAACACAAAATATAATTTGCTTTGTAGAGTACTCATCCCATCACTTAATAGTGATTATTAGTTCCCAGTTTTATTCTTTTTTTTTCTTCACTGAAAGCTCTTGTTGTTAGATTTTTACACAGAGTTATGTATTTTATCCTACGGGAATATGCTGATACAAAACCAATGAATTAGCCCTAGGGATTTGTCAATTGGTTCCTTGCACATTAAATCAAATGCTGTTAAGTTTTAACATAAAATAAGTAAAATTGGTATAGACAGAGATAAAAGAGTTTCTAGTATAAGTAAAACTGGGACAGATATAGATAAAAGGGGTTTATAATAACACTGAATTATTCACATTGTCACATCTAAGAACAATATCTGATAGCTGTACATATACTTTATTTCTCTTTTTCACTGATTTGTCTACAGTACCAGCTAGGTGATATTTCCTTCATTTTTATGTAAGCATTCTGTCGGAGCAGCAAATTATTAAAAGAGCAAATTGACTGCCTGCACTATCTACTCCACTTTAAAATCTGTAAAAAGATCTTTATTGACACTTTGTGGCATATGGCCTTTTGGCAAGGACTTGGAGGGAGGGGCAAGTTCTACTGTCGTAGCAATGTGTATTCTCATAAAAGAACCCTGGTGACCCTGTTAAATAATTTTTGCCTTTGAAATCTGTTTCCAGAGCTGTTTCTAATTCTATAATTGTTCCAACTACGCTGGGCCCTTACTTAACACAGTGGGTGTTTGTAATTGATAAATAGGTGATGAATGAGAGTTGTGAAGTATATGAAGTATAAAATGTTGTACTAAAGAAGGGATATCACAAATCATTGGCTTTCCTGGGACTTTTCTATTTCATCTTTTCTTGTGATAACCAGTAGTAGTCTTTTTTATTTCCAAAAATACATGTTATCTCAAGATTTTATTGCTTAATTTTGATTAATATATATATATATATATATATATATATATATATATATATATATATATATATAGTAGAATTTAAAGTTGCTTTCATTTTTCCAAACACCTGTACTTTATTGGACTTTTTCTATCACCCGGATACAAACTGTAAACTCAGTTAAATGTATTGCAGAAGCTTTCTTGCACATACCACAACTGATAACAGCAGTGTAAAATCTTCAAACACCTTTAATAATTCATTGCACCTATCATTTCATTTCCCCTTAAGTATATGAGTTACATATGCATAT